>NW_005200994.1:0-5176 GCF_000372725.1 Emiliania huxleyi CCMP1516 | reverse complement strand
AGGACGCGACGGCCGGGACAGCCGTCGCTGCAGCCGGCGGCACCGCGCCGCCTGACGAGCCGCGTCCGTGGACAGCGGCGAGCACCCGCTGCTGGGCGAGAGCAGCGGCTCAAGTCGGCGTCGATGGCGCCGTCGCCGCAAAGCGTGATCGAGATCGCTTTGGCGGAGGCGCGAGCGACGCGGTGCACGACGAGGGGCCGGGCCTCGTCTCGGTGGGCGGCGGCGGGCCGCCTGGCTATGTCTCGGCTCGGCGCCGAGGCACAGAGCCGCTGCGAGTCAGCGGCGGCAACGCGCGGCGACGAAAGCACCATCGCCGGGCAGTCTCGGGGTGGCGTGGAGGGCCACTCGAGCTCTGCCGGCGGTGCGGTCGCCACGCACGGGCACGCGACGCGAGGAGGCGTCGCCGAGGGCGTCGACGAGGCGCTCGACGAGGCGCGGCCGCGGGCCGGGTCCTCTCGGAGCCGCGGAGGCGCCGCTGCAGGCGGCGGCGGCGAGAGCGAGGTCGGCAGGCAGAGCGGCTGTGGCGGTGAGGGCCATACGGGCTCTGCTGCCGGCTCGCTCGCCTCTCTCGAGGACGCGACGGCCGGGACAGCCGTCGCTGCAGCCGGCGGCACCGCACCGCCTGACGAGCCGCGTCCGTGGACAGCGGCGAGCACCCGCTGCTGGGCGAGAGCAGCGGCTCAAGTCGGCGTCGATGGCGCCGTCGCCGCAAAGCGTGATCGAGATCGCTTTGGCGGAGGCGCGAGCGACGCGGTGCACGACGAGGGGGCGGGCCTCGTCTCGGTGGGCGGCGGCGGGCCGCCTGGCATGTCTCGGCTCGGCGCCGAGGCACAGAGCCGCTGCGAGGCAGCGGCGGCAACGCGCGGCGGCGGAGGCACCATCGCCGGGCAGTCTCGGGGTGGCGTGGAGGGCCACTCGAGCTCTGCCGGCGGTGCGGTCGCCACGCACGGGCACGCGACGCGAGGAGGCGTCGCCGAGGGCGTCGACGAGGCGCTCGACGAGGCGCGGCCGCGGGCCGGGTCCTCTCGGAGCCGCGGAGGCGCCGCTGCAGGCGGCGGCGGCGAGAGCGAGGTCAGCAGGCAGAGCGGCTGTGGCGGTGAGGGCCATGCGGGCTCTGCTGCCGGCTCGCTCGCCTCTCTCGAGGACGCGACGGCCGGGACAGCCGTCGCTGCAGCCGGCGGCACCGCGCCGCCTGACAAGCCGCGCCTGTGGACAGCGGCGAGCACCCGCTGCTGGGCGAGGGCAGCGGCTCAAGTCGGCGTCGATGGCGCCGCCGCCGCAAGGCGTGACCGAGATCGCTTTGGCGGAGGCGCGAGCGACGCGGTGCACGACGAGAGGGCGGGCCTCGTCTCGGTGGGCGGCGGCGGGCCGCCTGGCATGTCTCGGCTCGGCGCCGAGGCGCAGAGCCGCTGCGAGGCAGCGGCGGCAACGCGCGGCGACGGAGGCACCATCGACGGGCAGTCTCGGGGTGGCGTGGAGGGCCACTCGAGCTCTGCCGGCGGTGCGGTCGCCACGAACGGGCACGCGACGCGAGGAGGCGTCGCCGAGGGCGTCGACGAGGCGCTAGGCGAGGCGCGGCCTCGGACCATGTCCTCTCGGAGCCGCGGAGGCGCCGCTGCAGGCGGCGGCGGCGAGAGCGAGGTCAGCAGGCAGAGCGGCTGGGGCGGTGAGGGCCATGCGGGCTCTGCTGCCGGCTCGCTCGCCTCTCTCGAGGACGCGACGGCCGGGACAGCCGTCGCTGCAGCCGGCGGCAGCGCGCCGCCTGACAAGCCGCGTCCGTGGACAGCGGCGAGCACCCGCTGCTGGGCGCGGTCAGCGGCTCAAGTCGGCGTCGATGGCGCCGTCGCCGCAAGGCGTGATCGAGATCGCTTTGGCGGAGGCGCGAGCGACGCGGTGCACGACGAGGGGGCGGGCCTCGTCTCGGTGGGCGGCGGCGGGCCGCCTGGCATGTCTCGGCTCGGCGCCGAGGCACAGAGCCGCTGCGAGGCAGCGGCGGCAACGCGCGGCGACGAAAGCACCATCGCCGGGCAGTCTCGGGGTGGCGTGGAGGGCCACTCGAGCTCTGCCGGCGGGGCGGCCGCCGCTCACGGGCACGCGACGCGAGGAGGCGTCGCCGAGGGCGTCGACGAGGCGCTCGACGAGGCGCGGCCGCGGACCATGTCCTCTCGGAGCCGCGGAGGCGCCGCTGCAGGCGGCGGCGGCGAGAGCGAGGTCAGCAGGCAGAGCGGCTGTGGCGGTGAGGGCCATACGGGCTCTGCTGCCGGCTCGCTCGCCTCTCTCGAGGACGCGACGGCCGGGACAGCCGCAGCCGGCGGCACCGCGCCGCCTGACGAGCCGCGTCCGTGGACAGCGGCGAGCACCCGCTGCTGGGCGCGGTCAGCGGCATGGATGAGGCGACAGCCCTATCGTCGGGCAGTTCCTGGATGGGGGTCAACCGCACTGGAGCTTGGCCGGTGGCGCAGTCGCAGTGCAAGGACCTACGATGGTGATGGTCGCGGCCGTAGAACACTTCGCGCTTCTACTGAGCTATTGGAGGGGCACTCGACACAAGGGTGGGCCCTCGCCTCGAGGTGGAGGTCGCGGCCGATTCACGCGCGAGACGGTGGATCGACCTCGACAGGATTGGCGATGGGGTTGTGCTGTCTTCCTCCTCCTCCGCCGTGTGCCGGGGAGTCGATCAGGCAGTTCACTTTGGGGGCTACGGGTATCCCCCCTGGCTATACTTTGAGATTAGGCATCAAAAGTGGTTCACAGTGGAGGCGGTCGCCGTCCTACAGGGAGTCGGCCGGCGCGAAGCGACGACCGCCGAGCTTTAGGTCGCCGACATCCAGCCGGAGCTGCGAGTCCACACGGAGGCGTCTAGGGCGAATTCACTGGGACAGTGATTTCGCAGAGACTACCTCATTTGCTGCTCCCCCCATGAAGGGGGGTTTGTGTGGGAAGCCAAGGGAGGTTAATGGCTTCCCACATTTGTGATGGGTCGAAATCGGCCCGCCGCATTGATGGTCGAATCGGTGTAACGAATCGAGAGAGAGAGACGCGAGGGCCCAAGAGGCCCGTGGGCTCGCCTGCAGAGCGTCTCTCTCTTGCCATTCTGCTTGTCTGTTTTGTGGCCTCTTCTCTCGTCTGTCGGTGTTTTGTCCCACCCTGAGCATTGTGCTCTTCCCGCCCTGGGTTGTGCTGTCTTCCTCCTCCTCCGCCGTGTGCCGGGGAGTCGATCAGGCAGTTCACTTTGGGGGCTACGGGTATCCCCCCTGGCTATACTTTGAGATTAGGCATCAAAAGTGGTTCACAGTGGAGGCGGTCGCCGTCCTAACAGGTCCCCGCGCCCTGCAGTTTGACCGTTATTGATTTTTACGCGGTTCCACGGAAAGTGTGAGATTCTCCGGTTCGTCTTTCGACTTTCTGGGTGGGCGCGGGGCCGGGGTGTTTCGTTCACACATCACAGCCATTAAATATTGTAATGATCAAGGACAAGGTCTTCATGAAGGTCATGAGATGACAGTACTCAGTACGTCAGTAGCGGCCAGTGCAGGGGACACCACTCATGCGATCATGGTACCATGTATGCTCTCTCTCCGCCTCCTTGGGAGTACGAGTGGCCATCGGGCGCGCGCTGGCCGCGCTAGGAAGCCCGCGCGCGTGTCGCGCCTCCCTCAGTGCGCGCCCCTCCCCGCGCAAGCGTCGCGAGGCGGTCCACCTGCCGCTGCATCGCCTCCTGGCAAGCCTCGGCGAGGTCGGCGGCCTGTTCACAGCTGGAGGCGTGAAGAGAGGCGCTCTATTCACTCGCGGAGGTGCTGCCTCGGCAGGCTTTGCCGTGGCGGTGGCCACCGGCGGAGGCAGCAGCGTCAGCTGCTCGAGCGAGAGGGCGACGGTGCTGGGGTCGCCGCCCAAGAGGGCGTCGCGCGGCCAGGCGGCCGTGCTGCCGTGCAGGGCCGCGCCCCAGATGGGAGTGGAGTACTTTGCCGCCTGCGTGGGTGGAGAGCGGGGTGCGAGGAGAGAGGGGTGTAGAGGCGCGCGGGCGGCGCGCAGGTGCCTGCGCGAAGGAGCCGCGGCGGAACGGGTTGAGTCGCTCCGACGGCGTCTTGTTCATGCCGCCCTCCGGGCAGAAGGCGAGGACTCCGCGCCTCTTGATGTGCGCCTGGGGGTGGCGCGGGCATGTGCTGCGAGCGATCTCCTCTATCCCCGAGCGATGTGCGTGCGCGGGAGGACGTCTGCACTCTGCGCCGCCTCCGCCTCCTACTGGCTAACCTCGGCCAATCTCGGCCAATCTCGGCTGGTCTGCGCGCCTCCATCCGCGCCGTCTCCGCCTCCTGGCGAGCCCTGTCGACCGAGAAGTCGGACGCGTCGCCCTTGCCAAACCCAGCGCCCTTGGCCTGGAAGTAGACCTTGAACGAGCCTGCATGGTCGCCGATGCTCCGCCCCAGGAAAGGGAGCTGGGCGATCGAGGCGGACATCACAGTGCGCACGTGCGCCCGGCGGACGAACCGGGGCGGCAGCAGCGCGGTGAAGAGGAAGAAGTCGAAGAAGGAGGTGTGGTTCATCAGGATCATCGCCGGCGAGCAGGCCGCGAGTCGATCCCAGTCGGCTTCGCGGGCCTAAGGCAGAGACGGCATTTCCATGTTCCGGATGGCTTAGTTTGACATCCGGCACGTGTCGCACCGTGTTGATGACTCGGATCTGTGGATTGACGCGCAACATCAGCCGGAAGAGAACGGCTGCAGTCGAGACCGACAGGTCTTCACTCAACTCGAGCGAGATGGGGAGCAGGTGGAGGACGCGAGTAGCAGCTCCGAGGAGGAGGCACGCCACGGCGAGGGTTGCGCCGAACCACACGCGGCAGAGGAGGCGAAGCGGAGCCGGAGTCATCGGCAGGAGAGAGGTGGAGAGGTGGAGGACACGTTGAACAAGGTGACCCCGTCACGGTTTGAAGAATTTTAGCGCGGCTCCACACAGGTGCGGACTGGCGCGTGCTAGCATTGAAGAAACCTCGGCGGACTTCGCGAGATTCGTGCGTCGCCCACCTCATTTTGTCCTTCCTTTGACCCCCCTCACCCCCTTTCCGCCTCGCGTCTCTCGAGTTCGAGCGCAGAGGACATTCTCGCTCGTTCGTCATGCCACATGCGCACCGCTCGAGAGTCGTGATTTCTTGTTGGTTTTCGAAAATCTCTCCCGC
>NW_005200995.1:0-5191 GCF_000372725.1 Emiliania huxleyi CCMP1516 | reverse complement strand
CGTATTCTCGTATCACTAGCTCCGAGTAGAGGGGGCGTCTGCAGTTAAGGGGAAACCTGGTACACGGGCCAACCCTCGGAGAGTATTCTCGTATTATAGCTCCGAGTAGAGGGGGCGTTCCGCAGCTAGGGGGACCCACAGCGCGAGGGAAAAATTCCGCCGCTGGGGGAACCCCGGAGCGCAGAACCAACCCTCGGAGACCCGTGTTATGGCCCTGCGAACGCGCACCCCCCCACGGTCGAGGAAGAGGATGCGTTCTGCAGTTAAGGGGTAACCCGGTACACGGAGCCATCCCTCGGAGACGTGTTATGGCCCTGCGACCGCGCACCCCCGGGGCTAGGGCTCTCTTGCCCGCAACCCGATGCCAATCATCCGGCCCGCTGGGTGCGCTTCTGAGCTCCCCGGCCCTGGATGTGCGGTTGCTGACTGCACTCCAAGTGCTCCAAGTCCTGTTGTTAGACAGTCGTGTATGTACGTGACGTGTGGTGTCGTAGTGTCCGTGTCCACTAGCTCCGAGTAGAGGGGGCGTTCTGAAAGTTAAGGGGAAACCCGGTACACGGAGCCCTCTCGGAGCCCCGTGTTTACTTTACAGCCCTTGCCCTGCGAACGCGCACCCCCGGGGCTAGGGCTCTCTAGCCCGTAACCCGATACCGATCATCCGGCCCGCTGGATGCGCTTCTCAGCTCACCGGCCCTGGATGTGAGGTTACCAACTGCACTCCAAGTGCTCCAAGTGCTCACAGCACACAGGCTCGACACAAGTGCGAACTGGCGCGTGCTAGTACTATCACCGGCACACCACCGGAGCTAAAAAAGAAGGGAAGAAAGAAAATGAACGCTGCGACACATCGCACAAGTGAGCTGCGGCTCTCCTTTCTTTTTGGCGAGAATTCTTTTCTCCTGTCTGCTGTGAGAGAGACTTGTGCCAGTTCGCACCTGTAAAAGAAAGAAAGAAAGAAAACAGACAACCCGAGGGAGGGATGGGAGGACGGCACGCCGCCACCACACAGGGATTTTTCGCACCTGTGTCGAGCCTGTCTGCGGCGAGAGAGTTCTTTTCTTTGCAGCGGCATTGTGCACGGAGCTAAGTGCATTGCCGTTCTTAACGGAGTCGCTTAGGCGGCTCCGGTGGTGTGCCGGTGATAGTACTAGCACGCGCCAGTTCGCACCTGTGTCGAGCCTGTGTGCTGTGAGAGAGACTTGGCTTGTTTAAATTCTTTTCTTTGCAGGTGGCGTTTATTTTTGCTTGGGCGGCACTCATGCCGGGGTAGGTAGGGTAGGTCTGGGCCCTCCCGTCGGGTTTTTCCCTCTCTTCAAGCTGAAATTTTCACAGCAGAAAAAGAAATTTTCCGCGGAAATCACGATGTCAACACTCCCCAAATGGGTGATCTGATGCTTGTAGGGCTTGAGAGTGGCCTCCCATGTCACAAGAAGGACTGTGGATGCAGGAGAGTACCACCAACCATCACTCTAGTTGGTATAGTACCCCACCTTCACCCATCGAGTGATTTCTTTTTTAGTTTCCCATAAGTAGGGTAGGTAGGTAGGTAGGTAGGTAGGGGCACCGCAGGGGCCGGCCAGGGTTTTTGCAGAATTTCAGCATGAGTGCCGCCCAAGCAAAAATAAACGCCACCTGTTCTTTGCAGAATTTTCCCTGAGACCTCTGGTGCCGGCCTCCAGCCTCCAGCCACATGCTGCTGCCATCACCAAGCCACATGATGCTGCCATCACCAAGCCACATGATGCTAGCACCAGCCACCCCGTCGCTGCATCGCTTCGGCGGCAACCCGGTCGCTTCAACTGCGTCCATCTCCCGTGCGGCGGCGGTGAGGATGTCCGACGTGTCTGATGCGGTCGTCAAGAAGCGCGGCCTCCCGCCGGGCGAGGAACTGCCTGATGGCGCGGCCAAGCCGCCGGTTGTGGGACGTATCGAGGCGCTCGATTTCCTGGGTCTGAGCGACGACGAGAAGCAGTTGTTCCTGGGCTTCAACTTTGCTTACTACCGCGAGGCGGAGCTCAAGCACGGCAGGCTCGCGATGCTCGCGGCCGTCGCGTGGCCGACTCAGGAGATCTTCAACCCGATCCTGACCGACGCCCTCGGCCTGAAGGACGCGCTGGCGGCGTCTGGAGGCGCGTCGCCCTCGCTGCTCAACGGCGGCCTCTTCCAGCTCGAGGTGCTCCCCGCGGTGCTCCTCTTCGCATGGGGCAGCTCCAAGCTCGAGCGGTCGGACTTGGACACGCGCGGCCAGCTCGGGCTCAAATGGAACGAGTACGCAAACGGCTTCGGCTTCTTCGGCCGCACGCCGGGCGACTTCCGCTTCGACCCGCTCAACTTCTACAAGCCGCTCTCGTTCGAGGACAAGGCGGCGGCGCCCATGGCCCTCGCCGCGCGCTAGCGGGGCGGAGGAGCTGACTCGTCCAGTACTAGCCTTTAGGTGGCGGTGCAGGAGCGGGAGCTGCTCAACGGCCGCGTCGCCATGCTCGCCGTGGCGTCGTACGTAGCGACCGAGTTCGTGACGCGCATGCCAGTCGTGAAGGCGACGCCGCTCCTCTTCGAGCCCCTCATCTTCTCGCCGTGGTTTCGCTCCTTCATGGACGCGTCCTTTGGCGCGGCCGGCATGGGCGCGGGGAGGATGTGATAGCTACACTGTCAGCGGTGTGGGTTTCGGTTACCGAAATGGTGCCTCTGCCGCCACCGCTCTATCGCTAAAAGTATTACCCCCACCCCATAACACCGCGTACGCGCCGCTGTCAGCTCGCACCCTGCCTCCCTGGGGCCGTGGGGCCTGGGCCCCTTGACCCCGCCCAAGCAGCGAAGCTCTCGCCTGGCAGCTACGTGGCTGGGTTCACAGCGATTGTAGGTAAATTGAGGGACCAAATCACGGTCGCGGCCTTCCGACTCGCGCCTTCGCCTCACTGGCACTATTGTAGCCCTGGCCGGTGCGCGTGCGGAGTTGAAGTTCCGGAGTGAAAATTCAAACGCGTTCTCTCACGGTGACCAAAAAATGTCCACCTCAGAGGCACCTCCGGAGGCAGGCCGCCGCACGCCGGCGACACAGCTCCAGCTGTCGAACTGACCCGCAGCTCCTCTCAGAGCGGGAACTGTGACGAAAGTTGACTGAGGCGGTTGTCAGGAATCATCATACGGATCACATGGTGGCTCTCTCATGACAGGAGACCGCCCGACCACTCCTGGGTGGCACTGCCACCGGTGTCGCTCGACGTCCTGTCGACAGCGTGCCGACAGCGACACAGACCATGTGGGACGCGCCGAGTATCGACCTCTACTGCTTACCCAGCCTTCGAGTGTATCCTGGCTGTGGTCCCACACCCACTGGTGTCCATCTCAGAGACCGCAGGAGGTCATGAGGGTCGATGGGAGAGCCAACCCCACAATGCCTAAAAACCCAGCCCAGTACTCCCCAGCCCGGCAGCCCGCTCGCGCGCTCCCCAGCTCGTGGCCGACTCCGTCAGCCAGAGGCCCCGCCACCCATCAGCCCACCGCGCCGCTGAACGCGCCCGCGGCGTCGTGGAAGAAGGGCAGGTCGTTGTACAGCGAGAGGGAGACGGGCTTGGGCAAGCGCAGCACATCAGCCAGCCTATTCACGGCCTGAGCTGTGAAGAGACGCGGCCGACACCAGAGGCGAAGAAGGAGGAGTTGCCGCGAGCCTGACGCGCTGCAGCTGTAGGTTGGTCTGGTGCCGCCAGTAGAGGGTGGCGTTCCTGCGGTCGTGTGACGTGCGCTGGGGTGATGAGAACAGTCGAGCCTGGAGTCAGTGAGTGAGTTGAGTTGCGCGTGCCTGTGGTCGTAGATGTGCCCGTAGTGAGTGTGGTCCGCTCTTCCCTCGCCAAAGCCGCTGTCTGTCCCCATCTGCTCGCCCATCGGGACGGTGATCGAGTTGAGGACATGCAAGGCGTGCTGCACCGCCTCCTACCAGGGGCAGGCCCGCGGCAAGTCCGCGACACACCCCCCACCCCATGCTGCGCACGCCCCACCGCCCTCCTGGTACGAGCGCGGCGTCGGCATCGCAGACTTGAGCAGAAAGATGCGCAGGAAGCGCTCGTCGGGGTAAAAGGCGCCTGCTCAAGCAGAGGCAAGACTAGAAGACTGGGATGAGGACGACAATGACTCGCGGGTCGGGGGAGCAAGCCTGGCACGGTCGTCGCCGGGCGCGCGAGGCTCTGCTTCCACAGAAAGTGCTTCACGTTGGCGACCTGCCACGGGAACGGCGGCTCGTTCGTGAAGACACCTGCTCGCAGCCCGACGAGTGAAGAGGCGCTGCTCACACCTCGGGCAGGGCGGCTCCTTCTCAAAAGAGACCGACGCCGCTGGCGCCGTCGTTGGCGTCGTCGTAGAGCCTGACCGCCTCCTCCATAAACTCGACCGCGAGCCCGAGCCTGTCCACAGCTGCAACCGTGAAGAGACGCTGTCCACACGCCCCTCCGTGCGCCCGACCAACAGCCCGAGCCCCGAGGCGTCGCGGACGATGAAGTGGACTCCGCCGGCCTCCAGCGAGGCCGGGCCCCAGAGGTGCACCTGTCAGAGTGTCGCGGCGAGAGTGGGGATCACACCAATAAAGCAGTTGCTCTGTGTTACTAGCCTAGGACACAACCTGCTCAGCCTCGAGCGCCGCTCGCACCTCCGCCGCGCTCCCGAAGTTGGCCAGCGCCCAGTTGCAGAAGGCGTAGAGCGAGAGGTCCTTCGAGGTGCTCGACGGCCGCGGGTAGGACGAGTTGAGCAGCGCGTGCAGGTCGCAGGAGAGGCCCTGCACGTTAAGCCCGGCGAGTGCGATGCCGTCAGGCAGGCCCGTCGCCTTCTGGATGCCGGCGGAGAAGGCGCCCGTCTCGACCGAGATGATGTGGCCATGAAGAGCCGGCGCCAGGTGATGCTTGAGCGGCAGCGAGCCCTTTGGCACCGTCTTGAGCTCAAACCTGGGTCCGACGCCAAGGTCCATTGTCCTGACGCTCAGGCCGTACGCGTCATCCATGATCCAGTCGGAGCAGCCCGACGCGGCGTGCAGCAGGAGGGAAAGCATGGCGTGACAGTCGCTGCGTCGACAGTCGCTGCGTCAGTAGGAGAGAGCGTGTAGCGCGGCTTTGGCTTAGCGACACCACGAACGAGGTCGCAGGCCGTTTGTTGTTGGGGTGGTACTGCCCCGGTTGTTGGGGTGCTTGTCGCGCCGCGTATGGGG
>NW_005200996.1:0-5193 GCF_000372725.1 Emiliania huxleyi CCMP1516 | reverse complement strand
TGTCTTTGCTCGCCAGGCGGACTCGCTCGGCGAGGTCTCGGCCCTCATCTACTTTGCAGGACTCGCGCGGCCCTACCTCCTTGCCGCCGGCGCCGCGGCGGCCGCCGCCGCGGCGTTCATGTGAGGACGCCGCTCGCATGGAGGCTGCTGCGGTGGGCAGCCGCGACACGAGAGGTGGAGCGCGGCGATAAAAGGAACACGTCGTCTTCCGGCGCCGTGCTCGCTGCTCGGCCACATGAAGTGAATACGGCACTCACTCCCACAAACACAACTTTCTCTGCATGCTAAAGAGAGAGAGAGAGAGAACAGAGAGCACATGTGCATCTGCCGATTCGATTGTTGTCCATCTTGTGTGTGTAGATCTAAGATCTCGGCACATATGCGCATCCTTGTCTGCCCTAAAAAACTAAAAAGAAAAGCGAGGGCCGATTATACATTTTTTCCACACACACACACACACACACAAATCAAAATCCGTAGTCGGTAGTGCGTGACGAACAAGTAGTGCGCGCTTGCGCACAGCGCTCAGCGGTGACACTCTCTGTACGCGCGGTATGCAGAGTACAGTGCGACTGCGAGCGCCGAGGCTGTCGGCGAAACAGCCGTACGTTGTGTACTCTCAATCATATGGATATACGTATTGTCGCTTCCACACCTCCACCTAATGCGTACAACCTTCCTCACTCGGCGCATGCCAGGAAGCCATTTTGCAGCGCCTCTGCGTCCAAATCACGGCCAATAAACACGATCCTGCTCTCCAGTGCCTCCTCTGCTGCATACGTTCCAATGACATCGCCCTCGAAGCTACCGTGGATGCCCTGAAAGCAGAGCTTCTCATACAGCGCCGCTCGTGGTGTCTGCCCCGCGCCTCTGTTAGTGGCGACGATCCCCTTCATACGGAGAATGTCGTCGCCGTGCTCCTGTAGGTGTTTACCAAGGAACTGGCTGAGCGCGTCGTAGTTCATGCCTCCTCGGTGCGTTACAGATATCGACATGACGTCGGTGCCGTGGTGGTGCCCACCGTGCCCGTGTGAATGTCCGTGCCCGTGTGAGTGCCCGTGCCCGTGAGAGTGGCTAGGTGTGCCGGCCGAAGAACAACGACGGCTACAAGATTTGGTCGGGCATGGACACGCCAGAGTCATGCCAGGCCAAGTGCGAGGCGGAGGCGGACGTTTGCGGCGCGTGGGAGTATGAGAACCATAGCTTCGACAACAAGGAGTGCGAGCTGCACGAGGCTTCGGTCGTCTCGGTCGAGCAAACCCGCGCTCAAGGCGAGTGCGAGCTCACCGAAGGCGGCGCGCTGGGATATAGGTGCTGCTGGGTTGCCACAGAGACCGCCTCTTCCCACGCGGGAGCGGACTGGGCGGGTTGCACCGCCAAGGACAGGTGTGGCGACTTCAATGGCGTCAACAACTTTACGATTGGAGACGCTCTGTATGTGGCGCAGATGTGGGCCGGCAAGGTCCCGCGCACGGCTTGCATGGGCGGCGACTTCGACCAACGCAATGGCTTCACAATCAGCGATGCGGTCTACGTGGCGCAGGTCTGGAGCGGGCACGAGAGGTTTCCGTGGGAGGGCGCCATGCCACCCGCGCCACCTCATCTCTCGCCGTCGCCGCCACCGCCGCCCCGCCCGGCGCTAGACTACGGGTTTCCCCGATGCTACACTGGCTTCTCCAACTACGACACCGCGTGGATCAACCCAACGGCGCATTTTGAGGTGCGTCCGCTCGAGGGCTTTGCCAAGCGGCCATACGAGGGCGCGAGCGCGTCCGAGTGCGACGCGGTGGAGGCGCCACTCATTGCCTTGGGCCCGCACTGGTCCCCGCTCGGGTTGGTGCGGTATGAGCCCTCGTCGCCGCGGAACGCTCTCCCGGAGCGCTATCACGGTGCGCTGCTGGTCGCTTCGCACGGCTCGTGGAACCGCGACCCGGTGCGTGCGCCGTGGCCTTCCTGAGAGCCCCTGTCACTTCTCCTTCTACCGCCTCTCTCCCCTCGCCCCAGCTTCCCTCTCAGCCCTCCCTCGTCTGCACACACAGTGGATCGGCTACTCGGTCAACGCGTACACGCTTGATTGGGGCACATACGCGGTCTCCAGCCAGGAGGTGCTCATCCCGCCGCTCCGCCAACGGCAAGGCTCGATGCGCATCCGGCCGGTCGACCTGCTGCCGAGCCCCGTGGACGGCTCGCTACTCATGACCGCCGACCGCGACGACTGGGTGGAGGGCACGCGAGGCGGCGCGCTCTACCGGGTGGTGTACGGGGCGGCCCCCGGCGATGTCGACACGGCATCCGTCATCGACGTCACCGCCATCTCAGGGCTGCACGTGGGCAATGACGCCGCCTTTCAGCTGGAGCGTCTCGCCGCGCTCCCGTGCGCTCGTCAGATGGCGCGATCCACCAGCTCCGCGACGCTGCTGTACGTCTCCACTTTTGATGGCTTCTGCCCGGCGAGTGCCGGCGGCGCCATCTATGTCGTCGAGCTCGACGCCGCCTCGGGGCGGGTCGCCAGGACCGCGACACTCGCGCGCGGACTGCACGACCCGCAAGGCATCGACACTGACGGCTCGTCGCTCTTCATCGCCACCGGCGGCTCCTCGGACAACGCGGCTACGCGGGGCAGCTGCGTCCTCCGCATCAGCGACGTCGACGCGCTCGCGCAGCTGGCGCTCGACGGCGCGGCGCCGATCGAGCCCATCGACTCGCGCATCGAGAGCGTTACGTGCGGCTTCACGCGTGTGCAGCGGTCTCACAGCTGGCGTTCACTCAGAGTGGTGCCCGGTGGGACACACGCGGTCGTCTCTGTCGGTGCCGACTGCAACTGGGATCCGGGCTGCGCCAACGATGGGCAGGGAGATCTGCAAACGACGCTGGTGTACGTCGATCTCGAGAGCGGGGAGGTGACGATCGCGGCCCGCGGCATCCGCAACGCCATCGGCCTCTTTTTCGACCCGTTGGGAAACCTTCTCTTCACGTCATTCGGCTCCGACTGGGCCGCGGGGATACCGGGGGCGACGTCGCACAACAACGTGCCCGAGGATGTGGTGGAGGTGCTGCGGCGATAACTTCACATCGGTAATTGTGGCCACTGGCCCGCCGCACATTCCGACCGCATCCCAGGTGGAGTGTTGGCTGTGTTGCCTTGTGCGTTGTGGTGTGTCGGGGCGTCGGGGCGCGCGAAACGGGGTATGTGGCTTTTGTGAGGGGCGCGAGGCGATCTGGGAACATGCCTGGCGGAGGAAGGCCTAATTACATCTCGCTCAAACTTCCACATTAGCACTCAGAGTTCTCAGTCTCCGCTCTCTCGAAGACTCGAACGCAGAGGCACGTCGCCGGACACACACCTGTCACCTCCTCCACCTCTCTCAGAGCGATCCCTACCGTACAGCTGTGTAGCCTATTGCAATACCGCGTCGTCCCGCTCTCAGCGCATGAGAGGTAGGCTGCTCGAGTGGCATCGGTGCCGGCGCACCATGATCTCGCTCCCTCCCGCTGAGGTGGCCGAGCGCACGGCAATGATCTCTCGGCCTGGCCTGGCACTCTTCATCGGAGCGGCGAGACGAGTGCGGAATGGCTTCGCGGGTGGAGAGATATGCAGCACAGGTGATTGTTGGGACGGCAGCGGGGTCCCGGGCCGTGAGGACGCCAGGGCTGTGCCCGGTCCCTGTCTGAGGTCGAGGAGCGCTGCGGCGGCGAGCACCCTCGGGGACGGAGAGGGAGATTCCGCTACCGCCGCCGGCTGCGCTGCCGCCACCGGTGGCGTCGCCACCGCTGGGTCGCGAGCAGCACAAGCCGCATCAGGGGCTTGAGCATCTGGAGAAGATGCATCGGTCGCGGCGGTGAGTGGCCTCGGCAGCTTCTGTGACAGCCTGCGAGCCTTCACCGTCAAGTCCCAGAGGTAGAACCACGACCGGGCTTGGCAGCGCGTGCACACCTGTGGTGGCGGCAGAGGCTGGTGTGCATGCACACCTGTGGGAGCGCCGCAGCGGCAGAGGCTGGCCATGAGAACCAACGGAGGTGGGCTCAAGGGGTACAAGCACAAGGTCCATCGGCCTCTATGAATTACGGCGCTTCCGTCGGCTTATTTCGGCGTGAAATGCTTGGCCCCACCTCTGATAGGTTGTCTGGCGCGGCGCGGACGAAGAAATTTAGGGAGGGACATTCAACCCATTTCACAGCAACTGGCAGGCACATTTCACAGCAACTGGCAGGCAGGCAAAATCCAAAAGAAAAATGGTGGCGAATTCGGCGTTGTGACGCTACTCGAGTAAACCAGAGAGACTAAGACTCTAGAAGACTCTCTAAACCTCAGGCCTCGCTGACAGAGATAGATAGAGAGCACGGCAGCTCAGTTCTGCTGTCTTCATGTCGGCTCACTCTGCCTGCGCCACGAGCGCGTCCTCGGCGGAGCTGGCGATGACGTGCGCCATCTGGAACATCGGCAGGATGTCGAACGGCTGCTCGACCTGCACGCCGAGCTCCTCGATGCCGACGTAGATGTACGACGTGGCGGCGACGTAAAAGAGGACCAACGGCGGCGAGAGCTGCCCCACCAGCACCACCGGCAGCGTGAGCAGCCAGAGCGCCAGTGAGCGGACGACGTGCCGAGACATGGTCGGCGGGATCGGGCTCGCAAACAGGCGCTCGCCTAAAGGAGCCGAGAGGGTGCGACTCCAAAAAGAGAAAGCTGCGAACGGGGCGCGCGTAGAAGCTCGCCTAGCGCGCGATAAGCCGCGATTCAAGGAGAGGAAAGCTGCGAGCGGGGATGGGCGCGCGAGGAGGCGCTCGCAGCCGCCGACGACGAGGTCGAGCTGGCGCAGGTCGTCCTCGAGCTTGTAGTGCACCTTAGAAGAAAGACGGCTGTGGATGCAGAAGAAAGACAGCTGGGGGTCGTCGTCCTCGAGCTTGGTGCACATGCGCCGGCACGCGGCCACGCTCGTACTCGGCATACACGGTGCGCCGCATGCAGCCGATGAGCTCGACGGGAACGTTGCGCCGCGAGGCAAGCCAATCCGCCTCTGCGGCGGGCAGCACCGCGCCCAGTACGTCCGCCACCTCGTCGCCCTCGCGCAGCCTCGCCTTGAGCACCCAACCGAACGCGGCGCAGTACCTGCCCAGCTGCACCGACGCCGCGCTCGGCGGCAGCCGCTCTCCTCGCCGCGTGTCGAGGACGGTGGAGACACCCTGCATCAG
>NW_005200997.1:4544-6122 GCF_000372725.1 Emiliania huxleyi CCMP1516 | reverse complement strand
CTCTCACGCCCCCGTGGCTCCCGCGCTGGCCGCTCCGCTGCGGGGGGCCCACTGCGCTGCCGCCGCGGCTGGCGCTGGTGGCCCAGTGCGAGGCTGGCATCCTCGCCCCTCGGCGCTGGCTCAGCCGCCACCCCACGCACATGACGGCGGGCAGCCCAACGCACAGCGCAAGCAGCCCCGCCTCAAAGACGCCGGGCCGGTTGCCTTCTTGGAGCAAGGCGACGAGTGCGGCCCAGCACACGCCAGCGTAGCATGCCGTGCGCGCGTGGTTGAACTCGTAGTTCCGCGCCTTGCCGAGGCAGGGCTGGAGGTAGTAGCATGCGGCCAGCAGCGAAACGATGACCGCTATCGTGAGGACGAGGAAGGCCCGTGGGCGCGGCTGGGCCAGCAGCGCGTACAACGCCGAGACGGCGATGCGCGCAAAACAGTCGACCACCTCGAACCTCGGCAGATAGTAGAGCTCCGGCGACTGGTCCCCCTTGGCAGCCGCGTGGCGGAGCCCGAGGGGTATCAACGTGACGAGCAGGCACAGCGAGATCGGCAGGTAGAGGAAAGCGTGTTTGCCACTGAAGCACACGATCTCTTCGTCGTCCTGTAGCCTTTGGCTGTCGCACGCTAGCATTTGAAAGCACGCCTCGAGGACCGGGATAAGACCCCACTCCAGCAGGATCGTGCCAGAGTGCTCAGAGGTGTGCCTTCGGAGGAGGCGCGGCAGCCGAATCTTCAAGGCACGGAGTGCGGCGAGGCAGCCCGCGGCGATGTAGACTGCGACCAGAGCGCACCACCAACCTAGAAACCACTCGTGCGACTGCAGCGACTGCTGCAGAGATCGGAACAGGCCAACCACCACTGGCTCGACGTCACTCCCAAATACGGCTAGCATCCTGACGCACCGGGCGATACTGTCCTCCGAGATGGTCATCGCGACTAGCTGGCAGAACTCGACGGCGATTCCAATCCGCTCTCGCTTGCGCCGCCGTAAAAAGACTGCCTGAGTCTCCCAAGCGAAGGTCTCGGAGAGCGCTCGGCGGGTATCTTGCCACAGACGCCACCGCTTCGCCACGATCCAGAAGTGGCGGAGCCAGACGAGAGAGTACAGAAGGAGGCCAAGGTGCAGGGTGTGCGTGAGGCTTGACATTGCGTGAGCTTGACTCGCCGGGGGCGCGCTCGCCTTGCCAGCTGCGAGTCGCCGGGGGCGCGCTCGCCGTGCAGCTGCGAGTCGCCGAGGGCGCGCTCGCCTATCCAGCTGAAGCGCCCGCAAAAAAGATTTTTTCGGTACCCATTCGGTGCTGCTAGTGTGCGGATCACAGTAGCCCCGGGACGGGGGGGGGGGCGGGCCTCACCCGGGACTCACCCCGAGACCCCACCCCGGGACGCGCCGGCTGCGGGTGAGGCCCCACCCCCGGGGCAGTGAGGGGCAGGGGCGGGGCGGAGCTCCTCCCACTGGCGTGCCCCGCGGTGGCGGTGTTGCGCCGCACGCAGCACCTGGAGCTTGGTGGGCTCCTGCGGTGCCTCGTCGGGTGGCGCCGCGTGTGCTGGATGGTGACGAAGTGTGGGCGTGTGTGGGCGGACACGCGG
>NW_005200997.1:0-3616 GCF_000372725.1 Emiliania huxleyi CCMP1516 | reverse complement strand
ACGCTGCTTCACCTGCCAGCGTCGGTTCGCCCTGTTCGCAGATCTCCTGTGCCGCCGCCATGTGCCTTTCGCCGGCGCTGCCGAGCGGTGAGGACCTCGTCCGCCATCAGCTCGAGCTGCAGCTAATCCTCCAGGAGGTGCACCAGCGCTACGCCGGCCGCTCAGGGAGGTACAACAAGCACGACAGACGCGGGCGCGGCAGCTGCTGTCGCTGCATGGCGAGCGGGCTCTGCAGGCGCGTGTGCGTGGCACGGACGGCGGGCGGGCGCCGCGGCAGGTAGCGGACCCGCCGTCGCTGAGGCCGGCGCCGCCAGACGTGCCCAACGGCCCGTTGCCTCTCGACCACGTCCGCCTGCTGGCCGAGGAGCGGGGGGCGACGATCGAGGAGGCTGGCGAGGGCGAGGAGGTGGACGAGGGCGATAGCAATGGTGGCTTCGACGTGCAGGACGAGGGTGGTGGGGGTAGTGAGGCGGAGGAGGCGTCGGAGGAGGAGGAGGAGGAGGAGGAGAGCGACGGCGTCGGCGAGGGCGGGGCAGCGAGGGCGATGCCTCCTTCGCACACGCGACTGACTCGTCCTATTCATGAGGTAGGCGCGCAGATCGGCGGCGCGCGCGGTGTTGGGCGCGGCGGGCGCGGCGGGCGCGGCGGGCGCGGCGGGCGCGGCGGGCAGCACCGAGGTGGCCGTGCAGCCTTCGAGTGGCAGCTCCCCGCCGACGCGTCCGAGGAGCTGGTGCAGTGGTTTAACAAGATCAACGCCGACTTTCCGGAGGATAGCATGCCGCCCATCGGCAACGCAGCTCGAGCGCGGTGGCTGACGCAGCGGCGGCAGCGGCGGGCGCAGTGGAGGCGGAGGTACGCGGAGGAGGCGGCGGGTCTAGACCGAGAGCAGTATTATGAGGCGGCGAGGGCGAAGGAGAGGCGGAAGCGCCGACATGACGAGGAGGCGGGAGGGGTGGCACGCGCAGGCGGCGGCGGCGCAGGTGGCCGCGCAGTCCGGCAGGCAGCTCGCAGCATGTGGGACTTGTTCGGAGGGCGCTAGGCGCCGCCGTCGCTCGGCGTTGGCGCCGCCATCGCCGTCGCTGTTACTTGCCGCTCCCCCGAGCTCGCTGAGCCGCCAGGACCGCGGCCGCCTTCCTCACGGCCGGCGCTGCCACCGCCGGCGCCCTTACGGCCGCCTCTCGCGCCGTCGAGACTCCGTCGCCACGATCGCCGTCGGTTCTGCTGCGCGGCCTCGGCGTAACCGTGGCGCGGTTCCGGCCTACCCATGCTGCCCTGGAGGCGTCCAGAGCCGAGCCCAGAGGGAGAGGGCGTCCTATGGGGCCATCTAGCTCGGGTGGGTGCGCGGCGGCGACCGGCGCAACCCTCGTTTGAACTTGTGTGCTCTCTGTCTGTCTGTCAGCTGTTTCGGCTAAGTCGATTTGTACCGGATTTCGATGTTAGTGGCAAAACCGCGGAACCGAAAATGGCGTTTAATTTCGCGCACCTGCTGTCCGCCGCCTGCGGCGGCGCTCCGCGCCGCTTGGGGCGCCTGCGGCGCCCTTGGGCGCGCTGCGCGCGCCTGTTTTGGGGGGGCTACCAGCACCGAAAAAGTGCCATTTTTTCGCGGCGCGCACGTCGCCCACCGCCACCGCTATCACCGCCGCCGCCCTCGCTGCCACTTCACATCGCCGTCGTCCTCACCATCGCCCATAGCCACCGTCATTACCACCAACACCTCCCGCCAGCGTGCGCCGCAGGCCTGCAGCCGTCGCGATGAACCCAGAGCTGCTGATGCAGATCTTGTCCTTCCTTTGGGCCACCTTCGAGACGGGCCTCAGGGGCTTTCTGCTCGGTTTCGGCCTCACCATCTGCAAAGAGTGCCTAATGCGGGACCTGCGCGACCAGGGTGACCGAGACAAGGACGCCAAACACTCCCAGCAAGCACTCTCTCTACTCGGAAACGTTCCGCAAGGCAAAAATCGTAGACTTGGTTGTTAAAATCGTTGGCATCGGAGTCGGGTCGATCATCTTGGGTGCGTCCATCGCCGTGCCCGCCGGTGGCGGCAAGGATTCATGCAGGTCGGCACACACCGCCTGCGAGTTAGCGTGATACGCACGTACAGCTAGGATCTGCTGAGGATTTTTGCTTACGCCTCACCTCTTCCGCAGGTACAGCGCTAAGAAGCTCGGCTGAGGGGCCAAGACCCGGGAGACCTAGTTCCGACCGTCCAGCATGTGCGATTCTCCTCATCCCGGTGCCAGAACCAGCCAGCCAGCTCTAGGCCGCCCCGGAGACGCGGCGACGCCTGCCAAATTGCTTTTTTTGTGAAGACTGCACTTCGCATTTCTTTTTCCGAGTGGCGAAAAGTAGGCGGCGTCCTCGGAAGCGGCTGGGAGACTCGAAGAAGCGATGCCAAGGAGAGTCGGCGTGAGCCGGAGGAGTAAGGTTGTCGATTCTCATCATTCTTCGCAGAAGCAGCGCAGACAGCTTCCGGCCACACCGCTGGCGTTTTGGGTGGCTCTGCGTGCGCTACTTTGGATGTCACGCTGCCAGTCGATAATGCGGAGAGCCAACATCGCAATCAGGGGCGCAGCCACAATATGTCTCTTGCTGTTGTATTCAATCCCTGCAACCGAAGCGTGCGGGTTTTCCAACGGGGCCTGACGCGAGCCTGCGTTTCCAAACCTTGTGCTGTGAGTCGTGATGTGTTGCGTGCGCTACGTTCGCGTCGTCTGTGTGTGGGAGAGCCGCGCTCAGTATGTACGCGCGGGGTACTAGATCGAGCGTGCCGCGAGCGCTCCGCGGCCGACGCCCAGCTGAACATGAGGTCATGACCGTCTAAAGCCGCGCGGTGTACTCTCCTCTCTCGCCAGACGCCACGCGGCCCCGCTCTTGGCCGTTGGCCGCGAGGCGCCCCACCAGCCACCACCATCTATCTCCATCATTGATCAATGCTGACCTCATGGTTTAAATATGCAATAAGCTCGGGACCGACCTCGTCCGAGGCAGTACACAGTGGTGACTCAGTATGCTCTCCGCTCCTCTCCACTCTCGTGCAAAGTGAAAGTCTATATCCGTCCTGTCGCTGCTGCCCCGCCGCCTCTTTGTCTGCGCCCCCTCTCCGCCTCTCTCGCGCCCCCGGCTCGTCTCGGCCGCCACCCGCACGCAAGATGTACGCCGAGGGAGCAGAAGCAAAGAGGAGCCGTGCGCGACTGCGCGGGAGAAGCCCCTCCCGCCCGTGCGCAGCGCAGCGCAGCCTCGTGGAGGGGGTGCGCGCGTCAGTCGAGCAGCCCCTGCCGGGCGAGGTCGGTGTACCTGATGCAGGAGGGTGGGTTCGGGTACGGGTAGGGGAGGGTGGGTTCGGGTACCGTGTGGTAGGGGAGGGTGGGTTTCGGTACCGTGGGGTATGGGATGTTGATTCCCTCTCCTTTCCTCTTTTTCCTTTCCTGCCCTTTTCACTCTAGTTCGTACTCCTACTTTTCTCCTCCATTAATCCTATTATTTCCTTACTACTCTCTTTCTTTCTGCCTATGCACATCTGTATTTATTTCCTTTTAATTGATCCTCATTTGTTATTCTCTCTTCTTTCTTCTCCCTCGCACTTTTTTGATCTTCTCCCTTTTCTTCTCTTCTCTT
>NW_005200998.1:5454-8072 GCF_000372725.1 Emiliania huxleyi CCMP1516 | reverse complement strand
TGTTTTCCAATTTTCCTACATTTCTGAGAACCCAGCCACGTAGTGCCATTTCACTCTGACACGCTAATCTTGAAAACGTCTCCAACGGAGCTCCGTGTTGCTTCCAGCGCCCTCCCCCGCGCTCCCTGCGGCCATGGCCGATGCTCCTAGAAAGAGAGGTCATCTGGCTACCGCGAGAGCGACCCAACTCGTCGACATCGTCCGATGATGGTGCCGCAAAGTCAGCCTCGGAGGCTATCGTGGGGTCGAGCCGGCAGTAGCCGTGACATGTGGTTCCACCACCCCTCGTAGGCTTTGCCTCTGACCGCCACCGTTCCCAGGCTGCCTAATTGGATGGAAAGGAAGGCTCGGCGAGCGTATAGAAGCGTGCTCGACCTCGTCGTGGCAACCTGTACGGCAGCGCTGGTAGGCGCGATGAGCGTCGTGCCACCTGACCCGAGACGGGTCGCAGGCGTCGTACCGAGCGCGTCGAGACCGTGTCCTGATGTGATCTGCACGGGTGAGTCACGTCGGCGTCAAAGGAGCGACGTGCGACCTGTCAGAGCTTGATCTCCAATCTCAGCGGCGTCGAGTCGTCTCCGGCGGCGACAATTTTGTCCCTCCCCAGGACGCACAGAAGCAAGCTGCGACCCCGGCGAGTGGACCGACAGGTCGCACGTCGCTCCTTTGACGCCGACGTGACTCACCCGTGCAGATCACATCAGGACACGGTCTCGACGCGCTCGGTACGACGCCTGCGACCCGTCTCGGGTCAGGTGGCACGACGCTCATCGCGCCTACCAGCGCTGCCGTGCAGGTTGCCACGACGAGGTCGAGCACGCTTCTATACGCTCGCCGAGCCTTCCTTTCCATCCCATTTGGCAGCCTGGGAACGGTGGCGGTCAGAGGCAAAGCATACGAGGGGTGGTGGAACCACATGTCACGGCTACTGCCGGCTCGACCCCACGATAGCCTCCGGAGGCTGACTTTGAGGCACAATCATCGGACGACGTCGGCGAGTTGAGTCGCGCTCGCGGTAGCCAGATGACCTCTCATACTAGTATCATCGGCCATGGCCGCAGGAAGCGCGGGGGAGGGCGCTGGGAGCAACACGGAGCTCCGTTGGACGTTTTCAAGATTAGCGTGTCAGAGTGAAATGGAACTAGCCATAGCGCTCTGGAGGACTGGACTCTGGTGGCACCACCACCAGTCCGCAGTCCCAGTCGGGTGGTGGGTCTGGCTTGTGGCTACTGCCCGCGGCACCGCCACGCGCCAGGGTAGGCTCCGCCTCACTGCATCTCGGACTGGATTCCACGAATTGATTTTCCTAGCGTCGTCAAAGTGAGCTGAAAGCTCGCTCGAAGAGCTGATGGTACCCGCCGACCGCCTCCCATCTCGCCGCTGCTCTGGCGGGGCGGCGGCGGGGCCTGGCGACGGCGCGCGGCGCATGTGCCGTGGCGACCCACCGGGCCGGCCGGCCGCGCAGGCGCCGACCGGTGATCGCCACCGCGCCCCGCCTCCGAACGCCGTTTCCGCTTGGCGTCCGAGGCGCTCGGCGTTCCCGCTGGAGCGCGAGATCGGACCGGGTCGGACGCTCCTTTTCTCGCCGTAGGCACGGCTGGCCGGCTGGACCAGCGGAAAAACAAAAATCGGAGGTCTCAATCCTCTCCGGCCAGCCTCGGGCTAGTTAATCACGTCAAAAATCGGAAGGTTCCGCCGCCCCGGATTCCACCTCCCTGGCCCTCCACGCCCCGCGCGCGCGTCCGTATCACCGCCGCAGTCGGCCTCCCCGCCCCGCGCGCTGTAGGAGCGGCGCCCACCCACCGGAGACGCCTTCCCCTAGACCGCCCGACCACCCCACCCCCTTCGGCAGGTGCCTCGCACGTATTTCGAGCGCGAGAGGCCTCCTTTGAGGTGGCGGCCGGCCGCCGCGTCGCGCGGTGAGGCGGCATGAGGCCGTCCCCCCTTCACGTTCGAAGGCGGGCCGGCCACGGCACCGGCTGTCGCGGCTCGAGGGCGGCAGGCGAGCCGCCCCCCCCTCCTCCCTCTCTCCGCCCCTTCCTCCCTTCCCCGCAGCGCTGCCCACGGCACCATCTCCTGGTGCCCCGCTGCCGCCCCACCCGCCGCGCCGCCCGCCGCCGATGGCCCGGCCGCCACCGCCACCGTCGGCGGCCGCCTCCCGCCCACCCGCACCGCCGCCCCGGCCACTGCCACCCGCGCCGCCGCCTCGCCCAACGCCGCCGCCGGCCCACCCTCCCGCCCGTCGCCGCTGCCGCCGCGCCGCCGCTGCCGCCCTCCGGGCCGCCTCCGGCCCCGCCACCTGCCTCGCCGCCGCCCACGCGACTGGACTCGCCGCCGCCACCGCCACCGCCCTCCCCACCGCCCTCCCCTCCGCTCTCACCGCCGCCGACGCGCCGCCACGCCGCCTCTGCCTCCGCCCTTGCCGAGCCGTCGCCACCGCCCTTCTCGCCGTCTCTGCCGCCCATGCCGCCTTGGGTGCCCCCTATTCCGTGGCCCTCACCTCCGTCGCCGCCGTCGCCGGCCCATCCGAAACGTTTACGCCGACTCCCTTGCCCCCGTTAAAATTTAACCAGGTGTCTCCAGTCCCTCACTCTCCTCCTCATGTGATACGAGACTAA
>NW_005200998.1:0-2619 GCF_000372725.1 Emiliania huxleyi CCMP1516 | reverse complement strand
TAGCCAACCGAGTCGTCGAGGTCAGACTCGCGCTCATAGTCGAGGTTCCAGACGACGCAGCCCGCCTCGGGGTCGATCTGGTGGCTCATAAAGTAGCGGAACTTGAGGTGCAGCGCGTGGATCCGATACTCGCACCGCACCTCCTCCGTCCCGTCCGGCCGCCCCTCCCGCTTGTACACGTGGCACGCGTCGCACCCCTTGACCATCCGCGGATACGCGGCAAAGTCGCCGATGCGGTCGAGCACTACGTCCTTGGGCGCGGCGACGTCACGCACCATGAGCAGCCGCCGCGCCCCGCCCTCCCGAGACTCGTCGGCCGGCCTGTTGGAGATGACGCGCATGATTGTTTTGCCGTCGGCGAGCTCCTCCTCGTCCTCCCGCGAGAGCAGGACGGTGGGAGGGCCGAGGACGTAGGGCGAGAGCTTGCCGCCGTGAGGGTGGGGAGCGTCCGGGTTCGCCGCGAATGCGCCGCCGAGGAGCAAGATGAGTGCGAACATCACCCCTGATGGCCGATGGCTGCGCTTGCCGACACCACTCGATGTCGGAGCGGCGAGCCTGTTTTTCTTCTTTTTCCTTTCGTCTTCTCTCCTCCCAGGTTTGTGTTTCTTTGTTGTCTTTAGTGGCCTTCCTTGGAAGCTGCTGAAAGGCATAAACAAAGAAAACAGACACGGAGGGATGGTTGCACGCGCCACGCAGGAGGGCTTTAAGGGGTGAGGATACAAAACAAGAACACAAACCGCACTCTCTCGCATTACAAGGGACACTCTGTCATGTCATGTCGGGGAGGACAAGAGTCAAGACAGATCCATCGAGCATGGACAGCCTCAGAACCCGAACCCGAGCCGGCGCTTGCCCGATAATTCGCTTGCCCTTCCGCCACCCCGCCCCCCAACACGCCGTCCCCTTCCACACCACCACCGCCCGGAGCTCCTGTGCCACCACCCAGCCGCCTCGCTTCCGCGACACGGCTCACGGGATGGCAGGCACGACTCGGCAACCGCGAGCCGCTCACTCCCCCAGTCCCATTCCAGCATCTTCCCCGCCTCCTCCACCGGGCGGATCCGCTCCCGCGCCGCGCCATGACTCGCGCCAGCGAGCGCGTGCGGGAGCTCCTGGCTGAGCGTTGAGTCCAGGCGAGTTGCGCTGGCCACTATCGCTACGCCGAGCCGAGCTGACGCGCCGAGGCGCCGAGAGAAGGCCAGGGCAGCACTGGCAAGTGCAACGCGCCTCATGTCGGAGAGCGACCGTGCCTCGTTCGCCGCTTATGATGTAGAGTTTGTTGTAGAGATTTCACGTTGTAGAGCGCCTCTACATCGCTCTACAACGGAGGCGCTTCGTCCCGCGGCAGATGTAGAGCTCTACAGCTCTACAGCGCTCTACAGCGCTCTCCAGCGCTCTACAGCTCTACAGCTCTACAGCGCTCTACACTCTACATCCTCTTCACCCTCCCTCCCTCCCTCAGGAGGCCCTTGCTTGCCGACGGGAACCCAGCCGCCCCAGCTGCCGTCGGGCAGGTGAGAAAGGTGTGGTGCTAGCCGTCCCCATGTTACCCCCTGGGCGTCTGCTTCTTCCTATCCCTCGTTGTCAGTAAAAAGAAAAAAACTCGACAAAAAAACAATCGCGTGACTCCATCTCCTCCTCCGGCCTCAAGGAGCGCTTGAAGCAGCTTTCGGGAGCCTCGGTCCCGCCTCATCAACATGCTCGCATCCGCCCTCCTCCTGTCTGCGCCCGCTGCGGCAGCCACGCCTTCGAACGCCCGCGTGTGGGCCACCGACGCGCTCATGGGCGCCGTCGAAGCCGGCCTGAAGCCCGTCATCGCCGACGTGGTCTGCGGGATCCCGATGGATAAGCTGCTCGGCCACGAGTCTATCGAGGAGGGCCCGGTCGCTATCGACGTCAAGTCCTTTGCCCTGTCGCGCTGCTCGGTCGGCGGCATCTCCGTGCGCAACCAGCCCGACGGCCTGCTCGTCAAGGTGTCGGGCATCTCGGCGCACGCAGAGGGCAGCTCCCTCGCCAAGCAGGCCGGCTGCACCTTCATGTGCTACGACCCGATGGACGCCTCCTTCTCCGCCGAGCTGTACGACTCTGAGATCACGATGCTCATCTCGCTCGGCGCGGCTCGCGGCGTGCCCGATTTGGCGGCGCGCTACGTCAACACAAACTTCCAGATGCGCAACATCCAGCTGCACGAATTTAAGGGCGTCTCCCTCTTTGCAAACATGATCACCGGCGTCATCGGCAAGGTGACCAACCGGATCGCCAAGAAGAAGGTTGGCAAGGTCATCGGCACGCTTGGCGACGTGCTTCACCACCTGCCGCTGCACCACCTGCCGCTCGGCGAGCCGCTCGCAACGGTCCTTCCCCGCGCCGGCCACCTCATGCTCGACGCCGACGTCACCTCCATCGGCTACAAGAAGCCCGCGTGGGTCATCGACATCCTCACCGTCCTCTCCTCGCCGCCGGCGGTGGGCGCGCGCTCCTATCCTTACGCGCCGACCGCTCTCCCGAGCGCCCCGCCGGTGGAGCACCGCTCGCAGCAGCTCATCGCCACCGTGACGCCGTGGACCATCAACGAGGCGCTCTTCGCGCTCGAGAAATCCGGACTCCTCACCCTCCCCG
>NW_005200999.1:0-5239 GCF_000372725.1 Emiliania huxleyi CCMP1516 | reverse complement strand
TTATCTACGAGCGCATGCCGAGCGCGGTCAGGCTGGGCACAAGCCGCGGGCGGCGCGGGCGCGGCGGCCGCGGCGGCGGCGGCGGCGGCGGCGAGGTCAAGAGCAACAAGAAGAACTGGGCGAGCGTCGCCCGCGGAGCCGCCCGCTCCTCCTCCGACGGCGGCCCACTCCTCGAGTCCAACGAGCCCTCCCTCTACGAGGGGAGCGACGAGGATTTCTAGGAACGGCCGCCGAGCCCTTCCCGCAGCGCAACCCTAGCAGCGCAGCGGGCAGGGCGGCTCGCGCAGCGCGCGCGCGATCGAGCGAGGGAGCGAGCGAGCGAGCGAGCGAGCGAGCGAGCACACACACACACACACACACACACACACACACACACACACACACACACACACACACACACACACACACACACACACACACACACACACACACATGTTGTACACATGCACAGACACACAGCCCCTTCCCCTTCCTCAAGGGCGAGGACACGCGCAGGGGTCGCACTTCTAGCGAGGCCCACAGAGTGGGAGACTCCTATCACCGCCACTGCCACCCACGTGTCAGTCTGCCTGTGGTAGAAGAGACTGCCGGTGAGACGTCGGAGGAAGGTCGCTAGTCGAGAGAGATCGCCAGTGGATAGGGAGTCCACCGTGCTGCGAGCCTGTCGCTGTCCCTTGTCAGGAGCAGGAGAACTAGGAGAGCGCAACCAGTAGGAGGCCCGCGCTTGCCCCCGTGCCGCCGGGTGCAACCTGTCCTATACGAGAGATGGGATTCCTGTCGTGAGGGTGAACCCCCTGCCCAGCCCCCCTCCGTGTCGCGATGCGCTCCCCGCTCCCGTTCCCCTGTGTCCCTGATCGTCCTACAAGATCCTGCTTGTGCAGGTGGGGACCCTGTCCTTCTCCCACCCCTCGTTTGGCGTGTCCGTTGTATTTATTTATTTATTTATTCGGTGCGTCATCGGCTCGTCAAGGTTGGAGAAGGGGAAGGGGGGGATGGGCGGTCGGCGAGGGGGTGGGGTAGTTAGTCGCAGGGAGGGAGGGCGTCGTATGGGGTCAGTCGTTCACTTTCCTGCCTCGCAAAAGGGCGGGGCTTTGGCCTTTATACGCTTTTCTTCATATTCTATATTCTTTTTCGAAGCGATTTTCAGCGATTTTTAGCCGGAATATAAAGAATATTCGAGAATATAGGTAGGCCCTATTTGGAGCCATATTCTTGCCATATTCGAGAATATAGACCCTATTTTGGAGAAGAATACGGAAAGAATACGCAAAAAGAATCTAGATAGTACTCGGCGAGAAAAGCGTATAAAGGCCAAGCGGGGCTGTCCCGGGAAGCCGGGCAGCGTGACGCCGCCACCTTTACCTGCGTGTGCGTGTGCGTGTGCGTGTGCGTGTGCGTGTGCGTGTGCGAGCGCGCGTGTGCGCGTGCGTGTGCGTGTGCGTGTGCGTGCGTGTGCGCGTGCGTGTGTCGCACGACACTAGGCACGGGACTGGCGCGCACTGGCACTAACACAGGTACACCGCGGGAGCCGCCTAAGCGACTCCTGCGAGGGCGGCGAGGGGGGCGAGGCACTTAGCTCCGTAAAAAGAATTTCAAACTGCCAACAGCTGCCTCGCACGACACTGGGCACGAGGGGACTGGCGGTGGCGCGCACTGGCACTAACGCAGGTTACACCACGGGAGCCGCCAAAAAGACAATCAGTAACCAGCCTCCGGCGGGGCCCCCCGCTACCATCCAAACCCGAGTACCGGTCTACTAATCAAGAGAGAAGTCCTCCTTATCAGCTGGTCGCTTCGCTCTCGCTCGCCTTGTCCGGCGCCGCCGCGCGGCCGGCCAGCTGCGCCCGGCCTCGTCTCCACGGTCTCAGACGGCCTCATGGCGCCTACTGACGCCGACGAGACGGAGCGCGTCGGATTCGTGCTGCAAAAACTTTCTCTCTCGCCGACGCTTTATGAGGCACCGAATCGACCAGAGCCAGCAGCAGAGCACTCCTCGCCTGGCTCGGTCGGGTCAGCGCCCGACTGCGATCGACTGGCCTCCAGTTCGAACCCAGGTGGGCCTGCTGCCGGCCGCGATGGCTCGCCAGAGCTGCCGGGCTTGCCCAGCCTCGCTGGCGCCTTTGGCGAGGCTGGGGTGGCTGCTGGGCATGACGACATCGCAGCAATGACCTCCACGCTGCGGAACATCCGACTGGGGCTCGCACAGGAAGCCGCAGCGACCCGCGTTCAGCGGGCGATGCGCGCGTTCCTGCTGCGCAAGGGCACCATCATCATCACGATCCTCATCACCAAGATACAGGCCGCTGCGCGCGGCCTCAACACTCGCACTTCTCTGAACAACTTCTTCAAGGCCTGCCCGCCCAGCGGGCGCACCGCCGACCTCTTCCTCAGCCGCGTCTACGGTGGCCACGAGGGCGGGCGGCGGCGCGGCGGCGGCTACGTCGTCGATTTCATCTACTGTTTGCGCTCGACCCGTCTTCCTCTCTCTCTTCCGGAAGCGCTGGCCCGATTCCCTCTCGAATTATACAACCCTCACGACACAGTGCGCGACTGCCACGGAACCAACGGGTTCTGCAACCAACACGAGGTCAACGGAGAGCAGCTGAGCCTGCCTCCGCCCTCGTCCCCCTTCACCTCCGGTGAGTCGCCCTGCCCCAGTCGTCCAGAGCACGACCTCTGGCGAGTCAGCCGGTCACTTGATGACGACCTGAAGAGCAAGAAGAAGACAAGGCAAAACGACAAGAAGCGCGCCAAGGCCAAAGCAGCGGCTATCGCCGTTGCAGCGGCCGAGGAGGCTGCTGCAAAGGCGGCTGCTCAGGCGGCCGCTCAGGCCGCTCAGGCGGCCGCTCTCGGACGGTACAGGTTGGTCAACGCTTGGTTCTATCCACGCGGCGACTGGTACACCTTCTACTGGGATGGCAGCTCGGCCGACAAGGTCGCAAGGCGCGCTACCTACCCGACGCTCGAGCACGACGACCACGACCCCGGCCCCCTCGCAGAGCGCATCAGGCGCGACAAGCGCGAGGCGTCCCACCGCTCCTCCGACGACTCCTCCTCCGACCGCGACTCGTGCGGCACCGGCTCCACTAGCGAGGCGAATGACATATTCGACACCCTCGAAGACCATCTCGGCTACGGTTCCGACTCCGGCTCCGGCTGGTAGTCGACAAGCTGCCGAGCGCAAATCACTCTGTGTGACACATTTCTTGTTGGCTTCTAAAAATCTCTCTCTCTAATCAAAGAGATATATTTGCCACTTTCCGCACAAACATGGCACCGAACCAGCTGAAGCTCTCGACTCGTCGACCGAGCTCTGGACGATGCCGACCTCAAACCACCAGCGCCAGCAACGACGTGCCACGGCTCGCCGCGCCGCTGTTGCGACCGACGACGTGCCCGACGCCGTCCCGCGGCCGAAAGGAAGAGGCCCGCGCAACCACTTCTGGGACCCGCGGCCGCCGGGCGTGCGGCGGCACAACGAGTCGAACGAACCGAACCAGCGCAGAGCGGCGCGTCTCGCGAGCGCCCGCGGCCGCCACGCCGACGCCGTCCGCGGCCGACGGTGGTCGCGAATCAACGCGGCGCGGTGCAACGAGGCCAAGTCCTTCCAGGCTCCCGCCAGCAGCGCCTCGTGGCGTGGGCTGCACGGCCCTTCGAGACGGCCCGGGGGGCGGTGAGAGACCTCTCCCGCCGGCATGGCGCACTATATCACCCGTAGAGGCCTCTTTATAGTCGCCTTTTGGCACCTCCTCTCTCCACGCCGCCGATTAGACCTCGCCGCATCGCATCGCCCCCTTCCCTGCCCCGTCGCCCTCCTGAGCTCTCCCTCCTTCGCTCCAGCCATGCACAGGACCGCTGGACCATTGGCCCGCGTGCCAGGCGTCCGGGACGGCCGGGTATCGGCTCCGTACTTTGAGCCCTCTTGGGCCACCCTCGCGTCCACCGGCCGGCAGAGCACCGCTTGGGCGACTCAGACGGCCCGCCCGACCAGCGCGTTCGATCGTGCCGCCCCCACAGCGTCAGTGGCGTGCGTGGGGTGGCAGGCGGCGTCAGCGCAGCCCCTCGTGGGGGTGCCCACCGCTCTCCTCTCACCGCTCCCCCCGCCCGTGGCACCCCACACACTCGTCCCTCCTCAGGGGCGCAAGGCGGCACGGCACGTTCAGCGCTTGCCTCGGCCCACCTCGCCTTCACGCCCGCCACCGCGACCAAGGAGGTGGCCTCGGCGGCCCAGATGAAGCCCGTGCGGCTCGTTTGGGAGCCGCATGCCGTCCCTCTCTCGCCGGCGCTGCTCACCACGCCCAAGCCTACGCCGAGGAACCCGTCGCGCCCGTCGCTCACGAGCTGGTGGCTCGCATCGACCGAGCCGTCCAGCTTTCTCACGCCCTGCCCACGATCAAATTCGAGACGACCAACATCCGACCACAAAAAAGGCCCGCGCGTGCTGCGCGGGCCGGCGAGCGACTAGCGAGCCAACCTGCTAGTCATACATAGAGGCTCAAGTGTGACATAAGTCCACACACATTCGACATACACATGCACAAAGCAAACTCTCACGACACACGCGCAGCAAAACTGGCCCCAGGTTTTTGGGCTTCGGTTTCGTCGCACTGCATAGGTTTCATTTTCATGGTCGGCCGTCCTAGGACGTACGTCATTCGAGGCGCGATTTCGGTTCTCGCGTGTATCTCGCTGCTGGGAGTTAGCGCGCTCGCTCGCAGAGCGGCGCCTGCTAGCCGAGCGCGAATGCCTGGGTCGCTGAGCTCGCGCCGGTGGCCAACTGCGCCTCCGTGGCGACGCGCTCCGGCCACGAGCGACGTGCCCATCTGCACTTTGCGCTCGGTTGCCACTCGTCTAGCTCGACAGGCCTCCGCTCAGCTGACGGCGCCACGCGCTCTGCTGAGTCTCCGCGTCGCTGCGCGCCTCCGAGCTCGCTCGCCCCCGACGGCGCCACGCGCGGCCGCACATGCTCCGCCTCGACGGCCGCCTCGCGCTCGTTCGAGGTCTGCTCCGCCCGAGCAGCGAGCTCTCAGGTGCGGGCTCTCGGGGCGCCGACCAGCGGTAGGGAGGAAGGTCGAGCGCGACGCCGCGGAGCCAGGGCAGCGCGGCCGGGGCTGGGACCGTGAGCGGCGATCGCGCTCCGAGTCGCCCAGCGACGGCAAGGCACAGGACAACGAGGCGCGACGGCCGTTGAGCGGAGGGCTGGCGAGCAAAAAGAGGCGCCTCCGGGCGCAAACTTCAG
>NW_005201000.1:6406-8336 GCF_000372725.1 Emiliania huxleyi CCMP1516 | reverse complement strand
GAGCAGGGCAGACCCGGGGACTGGGGAGCCGGAGCAGACGGCATCGGCCGCCGAGGGAACGTTGGGAAGAGGCACGAGGAGGGCGGCGACCTCGACCGACGACTATGGAGGACCCGTCGCCAGACGACGCAGGGCAGAAGACGGTGAGCGCGGAGCAGACGCGCAGGGCGAGACGAGGGAGGGAGCAGGAGCCAGGACTTTGCGGAGATCAGCAGGAGGATGTACGAAGAGATTAGGAGCAGCAGGGACCCGAGGGACCATGTGGAAGACGGCTAGTTCCTTTTTACCCATCTCACAGTACGGGGTGCGGACCCTGAGTTGAACAGGGGTTGTGCGCCAAGCCCTCCTGCTCGGCTCCAGCGAGTAGACAAGTGTTACCATCAACAGAGGAGAAGGATATGACCTCAGGGCTGATGTGACCAAGCGCTGGTAGCGTGGTTTTACCTCACACCCATGGTCTCACAGTGTGCCGGCAGTCGCCGAGCAGTGTCGCTCACACAAGCCGCAGCACGAGTGACTGAGGGCCAGTGAGGGCGAGCCCATCGCTGTCACAGCTGTGGCAGCCGCACAGTAGGCTGTGCCAACTGTGCAGAGCGTATGAGCAGCAGAGGAGCTGCTCTCCAGGCTTCAGGCGCAAAGAGCTGCATGCCACCGAAAGCGCTGTCGAGGTTCGCCGAGCGCGGCGAAATCGGGGGACGCCGTCACCGACGAGCGCGTTGGAGTATTCACTCCGGACAAAGACGGCCACACGCACACGAGCTGCGGTCGTGTGGCCGTCATAGCGGCGAGGCGCGGGACCGTCTGTGGCGAAGTGGGTCGCGTCCCCCGATTTCCTGAACTCAGGGTCCGCTCCCTCTAGAGAGGTGTCCGTTTTTAATTTTATTTATTTATTTATTTATGGCGGACCTCTCAGTCTCACGCGTCACGGCCTCTCGAAATTGCGGCCAACGAGGGGCACACGCACACAGCTCCAGTGACGCCGCGAAAGTGCAGGCTCGCGGCAGCTAAGCGTCAACGTAGAGAGCGCCGTGGCACACCCCGGGCCTCACATGTCCGCGCGAGCCGCGACCTCGCGGCCCCGCGCCACCCCCGAAAAGCGAGGAGGGGGCCCTTGGCGGGGTCGGGCGCTGGCGCGGAAGGGACGGGGGAGGTGCCGCCCTAGTACTCCTCCTCCTCGCCGTCGCCCTCAGCCGAGTCGGCGCCGACCTCCTCGTAGTCCTTCTCGAGGGCGGCCATGTCCTCGCGCGCCTCGGAGAACTCGCCCTCCTCCATGCCCTCGCCGACGTACCAGTGCACGAAGGCGCGCTTGGCGTACATCAGGTCGAACTTGTGGTCGATGCGCGAGTAGATCTCGGCGATGCAGGTCGTGTTGGACATCATCGTGACGGCGCGCATCACCTTGGCGAGGTCGCCGCCCGGCACGACCGTGGGCGGCTGGTAGTTGACTGCGCGGGGAGGGAGGAGGAGAAGGGGGGGGGGGGGGGGGGCCCCTAAAACCGGCTCCGGCTAGGGAGGGGAGGGATAAACGGCTCGGCGGGCAGGGGGATGCCCCCCCTGGTTGGAGGCGGGGGGGGGCAACTCCCTGCCCCACTTGAAGCCGGGGGGGCCCCAGTCGACAAACTGGATGGGGCCCTTCCCCTTGATGGGGGCGACCCCCAAGTTGACGTCCTTGGGCACCCCGTCCCCCCGGTACATGAGGCAGCCCCCCATGTACTTGCCGGGGCGCGGGCCCACCTGAGGGGGGGGGGGGGGGGGCCCCTCCCCCCAAAAAAACCCCCGGGCAACCGGAAAACCCCTGGCGCCAGGGGGTTTTTTAAAGGGCAAGGGCGGGGGGGCGGTCTCCCCCTTGAAAAAAATTAATTCGGGCTCAAAAAAGGGGTTGGGGATTTCCCAAACGGAAAACTGCCCCGGGAACCCCTTCCCCCCCCAA
>NW_005201000.1:0-3311 GCF_000372725.1 Emiliania huxleyi CCMP1516 | reverse complement strand
GTAGCGAGCTCGATTTTGGATGAGAATTTAGATGAGAAATCCCTCAATTTTGAGAAAAAACGCCAAAAAATCGGCGCCTGCGGCGGGCCAGCCTCCGGCGGCGCCTGCGGCGGGCCGCTGGGGCTTCCTCCCCAGACCCCGTTTACACCCGAGCTATGCCCCACGACCTGAGCCGGAGCCCCCGCGCCACGCTCGCTGGCGCAACAGAAGGACGCCGACTGATGTGTGTGCTGCACGTCCTTCCTACGCTCCTCGGCCTCACTGCCGGCCCCGCCACGCCGAGCCGCCGAGCGGACATCGATTCGCTCGCTGCGCGTGCCGCGGCGGCGATGCGCGACGGGTTTGCGCACGTCGAGCAAGGCTGGCTCGCAGGCGACGCACTCGTCGAGGCGCGCGAAACCATGGTGCACGTGCTCGCCGACATACCTCAGGCGGGCGACGACCTGGATTCGATCCAGACCGATCTGCTCGAGCCAGCGTTTCGCGCCAGCGTTTCGCGAGACGGGGAGCCTCGTCATCGACGCCTGGTACTACAACAAGGTCCCTGGCGTGAGCAACTGGATGACTCCTTTTGAGGAGGGCGCGGCGGGAGGGCGGGTGCGCATCCCGTCGCACCTCATCCTTCACGCCGGGTTCGCCATGCCGCTGGCTGTCGCACCTGCGCAGCGGGCTGCGGGGAAGAAGAAGAAGAAGGCCTGGGGGCTCCCTGAGGCCAAGGCGGAGGCGGTGGCTAAGGGTGCGGTGGTGGCGTCGGCACAGGTGCGGGCGGGGTGCGTAGAGGAGTTGTCACGCCGCGACGAGTAGAGACCTATACATGTGTCTTGAGCGTAAATCGACCGCCCCCTCGCAGCGTGGGGCTACGGCGCCGGCGCGCCTGGGTCTCCGCTCGCCGCGACGCGACACTGGAGACGCCGCCGCCGACGACCATCGCCGCTTGCGACTCGCGTCGGGCCACGGGTAGTGAGCACCTTCCAGTCCGGAAGGAGGGATGAGAGCGGCCACGTGGCTCGGTTGTGCTACTGTGTGCCTTGTGTGCCGCCCTCGGCGTTTCACAATGCAGGGTTATCAGCCGCGGTCCGTGCGAGCGACGCGCTGGCACAACCCGCTCGCACGCCCGCAGCGGCACACGCGCGGCGCCGCTGTGGGAAACCTGGCCTCTTCTGGGGCTAGCTGAAGCTACGAGCAACACCTCTGCCAACTCCCGGCGTTCCCCGACGCGCAGCACGCCCACGGCAGCTCACCGCGCACCCGGGAAGGGGGGCGCTGTCGTCTTGGGGCCCAGCTGCGCGAAAAACACGTCATCGACTGAGGACCGCCTCGTTAAAGTTGGAGCCGGCGAGCTTTGCGGAGGCGAACGAAGACGACTCAACCACGGCCGCCTGAAAGATGGCGCCGCGGAGGTCGGCGCCGCGAAAGTCGGCGCCGACCAGGGCGGCCTCGAGGAAGTCGACCCCCAGCGCGTCCGCCGACCGGAAGGTAGCGCCGTCGCCCGACGCGCGGACGAACTTCGCCCCCTTAAGGCGCGTGTGGTCCAGGTTGGCGCAGTCCATGTTGACGCCCGTAAAGTCGACGCCCTCGAGGTTGCGGCCCGATAAGTATTTTTTGTCGTATTTTTGGAATCTGGCCCCCCGGACGCAGCCCGCACCGACACGACTCCCCCCACATGTTTCTGAGATCTCTCTAGCTCCTGTGGGACCGCTCGAGAAGCGACCCGTTTTTGCGAAGGGCGTCCGCCGAGAGTGTGGGAAGGGCCATGAGTGCCTGCAGCCTCAGCCTCTGCTCCCACTCGGACGCGGTGGCGGAGTTCTCGAACATAATGACGGCTCCGAAGAGGGGAGCGCTCCGCATCGTCTCCTCCAGCCGCACCCGCTCACTCGCGGCTGCCGCGGCACTCTCGATGTGCGCAACGCCTCCGGCTCTCTGAAACGCGGCGTGCGCCGCTCTGCTGCGACCGCGAACATCTTGCACCTTTGGAGGCAGCCGCTCGATCGAATCCTTTGTCAGACTATCCGCTTTTACGGTGGTTGTCTCCTTTCCCGCGAAGGAGGCGACGTGCGGTGGCAGCCGAATCAAGTAGTAAGCTGCCGTGGTGCAAAGTCCGGTTGCTGGATCCCAGTACAGAGTAACTTCGGCTCCAGCTTGGAGCACGAATCCGGAGCGGTTGACATATCCCCCGTTATAGAACGGCTTGCACTGCGCAGGAGAGGCGCCCGGATTGTTCTTGTCCACCGACACGCCGAACTTGACAGTGAGGTCCTTGCCAAGCGTCAATCGCACCTCCGGCCGAGGCGGCGGCTGCTCGCTTGGTCGCTCATGCCGCACGAGTCCGCGCCGCAGCTGGTCGAGGAGGCGCACGTGCCGCAGCTCGTCGAGCAGGTGCACGTGCCGTCCGTCGCGCCGCAAAATGTCGAAGGCGTCCGTGCCGGCGCGGTGCGGTGGGAACCGCACCCTCCACTCTGGTGAGCACGGCCCGCCCTCGTCGTCCAACCCGCGCAGCCGAAGCAGCGCACCCTCCTTTGAGCTGCCGACCAGCACATCCGCGTGCGCGGGCGTGGGCGTCGCCTGCAGCAGGCTGATCGAGCCGTTGCTCTCGTATCGCACCGCGGAGACGACGACGTGCCGCGGCAGACGAGCGAGCGGCGGCAGCGGCGAGCGAAGGCAGCTCATGAGCTCGTACTGGACGCCTCTTGCAATCGGGCGATCCCGACTCGCCACGGTTGGCAGCTCAGGTTCGCGCTCCTTGCCCATCGGCTCTGTGCTCTCCCGAGCCGGCGAGGGCGGCCGGACCCGCCGCTTCTTGGCGAGCGACGCTCCCTCGCGGCCGCCGCTGCCATCGCCGCCGCCTGGTGCCGGCCCCTCCTCGTCGTCGCTCTGGTCAGAGGACTCGGCCATCAACCGCATTTGCTCGGGCCGAGCTCGCGGCGCGGCAGGCGCGGCACTCGCCGACGCGGCAACGGACGAGGCAGGCGCGCGGTCCTCGCTGCGCACGTCAACCACCGTCGACCCACCGCCGCAGAGCCGATAGTGCACGCCGAGCTCCGGCAGCAGGGCCTTGTGCGGCGTGAGCGGCCTCGCGGCCGCTGCATCTGTGGCCGGGAAGGAGAGGCGAACGCACACAAAGCGCCGCCTTGCGTGAACGACGATCGTTGGCGCCCCTCGGCGGCTGGCCGGAAGCTGCACCACGAGGCCGCGATCCGGAGGCCAGTCGACGTCGAGCCGCTTCAGCTCGCCCGCGTTCTCGCTGTCCTGCAGTTCCGGAGCCGAGCCGACGATGACTGCCGCGTAGCTGGACTCGGCGATGACAAGGTAGC
>NW_005201001.1:5612-8222 GCF_000372725.1 Emiliania huxleyi CCMP1516 | reverse complement strand
TCGGTTAAATTTCAAGGTCCCCCCGTATCAAATCTCCGACCTGATCGGTCGTACTGACCGCCGACAGATCACTCCAGACAGCAGACAGGCCGACGTCTGCACGCGGCCGGCCGGGCGAGAGGCTTGACACGATCCGACCCTGCGACCCTGACGCTGCTGCTCTAGCTATCAGCCATGCACTGCTGACTGCTGCCACAATGTGCGACCTGTGCTGGCCCACTTGGCGGCCTTCCCGGTCAGTGGTGAGGCGCAGTTCAGAGCTGTCGATGGCGCGATGCCGCACTGGTCCCACATTGGTGACACGATACCACCACGTTTGCCGGTCCAAGAGAGAGGCACCGGCGCTGTCCTGAGAAGGTGCGTGGTCCCTCTTGACTGCCCATGCGCGCGAGGCTGTGTAGGCATAGCCTCGAGAGTGCCAGCAGCCAATCCGAGGTGACGCGCATTGCGCCAGAAGCGTGCACACGATGGAAGGACACCTTCCTACTGGCCGTACGATCAGGTCGTCACTGAATGCTTGATACTAAGGCCGCGAGCTATGCAGGTGATCAATTGTGCATCATGGCACGGTCAGCTGCGCCGACAGGCTGTCGCAAGGCGTGATAGCATGGCCGCAAGTACGCCGAATTCCCATGAAAACAAGTAAAAAACCGCGAAAAAAGAAAAACAAGCCGAAAAAATCGGCGCCTGCGGCGGGCCATGGGACCCCATCTCCCCCCCCGCATGGACACCCTCTGGGGCCCCCGCGCCGGCCCAGAGGCCACCAGCGCGCCAGGAGGCAGAGCTCTACAACGTGAAATCTCTACAACAAACTGTCTGCCAGTGCTGTCTACGCCTGCGACACGCGTCCGTGTCGGCTCGCAGCCCGCGTCGCCCGCGGCGGGCCCGCATCCGGCACCAACTTGATTCCCGGATGCGCGTCTCCCCCTCCCCCTATGTGACGCCACCCGCCACCCCCCTCCAATCCGTAATTCCGTAAAATCGCGCGAAAAGCGCCCTAATCGAGCTGGAGAGCGGCCCCCAGCCGCCTGGGAGCGTGCCCTAGCTAGCGGGAGGCGTTAGACGTACTTTTCGGCGTCAACTAATGACTTTCGGCGACGTCCGTTCCCCCCCCCTCACCTTGGACACGTCGACACATGCATGGCACCGACGCAGCTCAGCATTGTGCTGGAGCGCCTGCTCAACGAACTCGGGACAGCCGACCTGAAGAAGTGTGTGTGGATGTGTTCTTCCGCTCTCTCCCCCTCATTCGAGTATCGGAGATTCGACAGAACGTGTGTTGCATATGCGCCGAGTGTGGTCCCCCCCGAGGGTGTTCTTGTATAGTATAGTTGGTTGCGAGTTGAAAAAAACCCATTTCGCGCCCGCAGCCAGCACCAGTACAGTACACATGCCGTTCTGGTGCCCCTCGGCGCTGGCCAGAGGACGACTCACAGACTGGGTCCAGCCCTGGGTGGCGCAAGATCTGACGTTCTGTGACAATCGTCAGATCCGTGTTTTTCTCGTTGTTTTGTCGCTCGCTCCGCTCGCCACCTCACGCTCCGTAGTCCGGCCATGGCCAGTACCCCGCGTCTCAGTGAGACGCGTGGTACCATCCAACTCCGGTCGAAGGGCTCGAATGCGCTCAGCCTCAGGAGGAACAAAACCACGCAAATTCTGCACGCCTCGCTGCGCCGCTGGCTTGACTGAATCAGGCAGCAGGCTGCTGCTGCTGCTGCCACAGCAGCAGTCTGCTGCGGCCCTAATACGCAAGTTAATGACTATAGCAGCACTGCCGGGGGCATACGAGCCGCCACAGCCGGTGTGCGGCCGTGCACTGCCACCTGCCTGCGGCTACGCACAATGTGCGCTCGCATTGGATGAGCCCTGCTGATGGACCTGCGTCGCCTAGCTGCACGAGAGCAATGCCGCAGGCGGTGGCCGTGGCATACACTGCGAGCACACTCGGTGCAGCTGCGAGGTGCAGCAAGAGCACGTCGTTCCTGCCTCTGATGCCACTCTCGCGGCTTGTAGCGCGTCACTCGCGCATGCTCTCCAGGAGCTATGGCGGGCGCGTGTGTGGGGCTGTAGCCTGTGTTTGGCCGGTTCTGACCCGTTTACTATCAGTATCATGCCCGGGCCACAAAAAATCGCACACGGGTAGCGGCTCAGGGGCCCAGTAAGTCGCGGAATCGCCAAATGTCACAACCTGCGCCACCCAGGGCTGGACCTAGTCCACAATCGGAAAGACATGACGAGGGGGCGTATAAACGGTACCGCAGCGGCCCGGGACACTAACAATGAGTTGCCGCCACTCGCCCGGCCTCCTACCCCTCGGGGTCGCCCGGAAAGTGGGCTTGCGCACCGGCGCCCCCCCCAGCACGCCGACCCGAGGTGTACCCTCCCGCCACCTTGGGAGGGGCGCCAAACTCCATTTTTGGGCCCTTTTGCCTTCCCCCATGGATGGATACCGGAGGGGGCCCAGCTCCTTGGTTTGTGCACCCTGCCGCCGCCAAAAAGGAGGGTGATTCTCCGGGGACAGACGGCCAATGCCCAAGAAGCGGGTCCCACCCGCGAAAAAAGGGTGGCGCAACCGCGTTCCCGGCCCCCCCCTCCTTGGGGGGGGGGCCC
>NW_005201001.1:0-2637 GCF_000372725.1 Emiliania huxleyi CCMP1516 | reverse complement strand
GCATAATTCGACGACTCTGATGTTGCAGAGAGAATTTGTGATCAGTTGGTTGAGCCAATCATTCCCGCATGGAGCTCATGAGTAGAGGCCTTGGGAACGATGTCGAAATGGGGTCGTCATAAGGCCATCTGAGCAACCGCGCCGTCCGCCGTCCAGCACAATCGCCAGGGTGGCGAGCGCCGCACACAGCACTGCTCGTGCCGGTCAAGAGAGACGCGCCGGTCACAAGCACATCTAGCGCGTCCTTTGATGCTGTCTGTCGGTCCCGGGTAGCCTCGGGCGCCAAGGGCGAGCTCAGGCGCGACAGAGAGCGCGGAACGTCGACTGGCGCGAAACTTTCGCGGCAAGAGATTGCTACCACCTTAAGAGGGAGATGTGCGCGAGCTGCGGGACCGCGCCGGGACGACGCTAGGGACGACGGGCGGGTGATTGCGACGCGCCGCCCTAGGCGCCGCCACTTATGGCGACTTTTGGGACGCGCGATCGACAGGCCGAGAAGCGACATATGGCGGGCGAGGCCGTCACGGCCATGATCGTGGCTGACGACGCCGGCGACAACCACTGGCGGACCGCAGCGAGGACCGGGAGGCGGCGGCGGAGCGGGAGAGGAAGGCGAAGGTGGCGAAGCTCAACTCGCAGACGGTGAACGCGATGGAGGTGGTGCGGGCGCAGCAGGCCGCGAAGGAGCAGGGAGCCTTCGACGAGGCGGCCATCAGGGCGAACTAACGAGGTCGCGGGAGCGCCGGTGAAGGCCTCCTCCGCCATGGTCGCGAGCATCTTCAATTCTCGACGCGGGGGCAAAGATGGGCAGATGGTGCAGCGGCGCGAGCAGCGGAAGACCCAGACCGGCGCGGGCACTGCCGCGAATTCCTATTTATTAATTGCTCGGACCTTAAGACATAACACGTCCTTACTTATTATTTGCTCGAGGGTCTTCACGCATCGGAACTTCACCGATGACACCTCCTCTCTTATTTTGTAATTGTTCGATGCTCTTCACACGTCGGGACGACTGGAGTCGACTCTCAACATCATACTTACTACCCAGGAGGGTCAGACACAATCCGCCGCGGGACGAAGCGCCTGCGTTGTAGAGCGATGTAGAGGCGCTCTACAACGTGAAATCTCTACAACAAACTCTGCATGATAAGCGGCGAACGAGGCACGGTCGCTCTCCGACATCGTTGTCCGACATGAGGCGCGTTGCAAGGAAGCCTCGGTGCACAGCTCGGCGAGCATCGTCCGAGCTGCGTCCCTCTCGAGGGACGTCTCCCTCCGGCTCACCTTTTCGATGATAGCCGGAGCCTTCTCGTCGGCCGCTCAGCCGCACTCGTCACGGCCGGCGTGTACGAAGCCGGCGCCACGAGGCTCGATCTTGGCGCCCAGCCCAAACACACCGCGCAAGTCATGCTGCGGCTCTGGCAGCGCTGGACGGCGCCTGAGACCGACGGCTCTCGGTCCTTCGATCTTGCAAACAAGAGCCGTGGGTTGCGGGCGTCTCTCGCAAGGGCAGACAATGAGAGCAGAAGGCAGACACGTCCCGCACATGTCCCCGTTCACAGTTGAACTAATTCTCACGGCTGTTTGTACACTGTTTATTAATCGGCCGTCCGCGAGCCCCTAGCTTGCCGACGGCGAGAGAGATGCCACGAGAGGTCGCGGTGGCGTCCATCGCCAGGCTCCCTAGCTCAACCGACGACCCTTCGGGATCGACGGCCGATCGTCATATTGACGTTCCACGTGCCCGTCCACAGCTACGGACAGCATGCTAGCCCACAGCAGGCCTCGAGCAGGCCGCTCCCACCGCCGCCCGCGGCGGAGGCAAGGCGCGGCAAAGGGTGGCAAGGGCGGCGGCAAGGGCGGCGGCAAGGGTTGTGGCCGTGTGGCGCACCAGACCCGCTTTGCGCCGCCGCCCTCAACGCCCGATACTCGGTTAGTAATAGAGCCGGCTGAGCGACGGCGGCAGAGGTGCGGCCGCCGGCGACCTCACACGGCGTCGAGCGCCGTAGAGACGGCCCCGAGAGCCGCGCCGCCAGGTGTGCCCCTCGCCGGTCTCCCGCACGCTCCTGAGGGCCGAGAGGGCCGAGAGGCGGGGTCGGTGACCCGGGGGCATGGGCGGTGCGGCCCGCGCCGCGCGCGGGCGCGTGGCAGCCCGTGTCTGAGTGCCGAGATCAGGTCCGTACTTCGACGTAGTATGGGCCCCCGGGGGCCCATCCACAGCAGCGGCGAAGTGAGCATGTTTGTGGTGTTGGTGTGGCGTCTGAGACTGAGTAGCTTGGATCTGTGACTAAAGCCGGTTGTCGCCCGGCGGGCCCGCCGGCGCTGCTAGCAGCACCGTGGCGATGGCGCTAATATGTTTCCTCCTTTTCCTTCCCCTCTCCCCCCCTTAAGGCGTGCGATACACCTGGTTACCACTTGATGATTCCTCCTCCCCTAATTTTTTCCCATGTTTCGTCTTTGGCCTTCCTTTCCCCCTCCCCGCTATTTCTCTTGTGGTCCTCTCGTTTCACCTCCTACTTTTTTTTCGCCTCTCTCTCTGATTTCCTTTTCCCCTATACCCTCCCTTTCCCTCTCATCTTCCCCCTCTTTATTTCTCTTTTTTCCTTCCACCTGTCCTCTTACTCCCTCTCTTTCCCC
>NW_005201002.1:5362-9051 GCF_000372725.1 Emiliania huxleyi CCMP1516 | reverse complement strand
TCTCGATAGCTCAGACGCGTATGCCGCCGGTTCCTCCAAGACCAGAGGAGGCCACCGCTGCCGATCCTGGCGTCTCGAGGTGGCGCGGCTGCAGCTGTGGCCGGAGGCTCCACCGCCGCCGCCGCCGCTCGACCTCATCGACGGCTGGGTCCACCGAGGCAACGAGCGGATGCTGCGGCGCCTCCTCGAGGAGCGGCAGCCTCGCTGCGTGGTGGAGCTGGGCTCGTGGTGCGGACTGTGCACAACGCTTCTCTGCGAGGCGGCTCCACGCCTCGCTGTTTTCGCCGTGGACCTGTGGGACGCGCCGCACCTCTTGGCGACACCGTCACTGCGTGAGCAGTACACCTGCGACGCGCAGGCGATGGCCATCCTCCAGGCCGGCGAGCTGCACGCGGCCTTCCTACACAACCTGTGGCCGCACCGCACGCGCGTATTCCCGCTGCGCATGCCCACTGGCGACGGGCTGGCGGCGATCGCGCGGCTAGGAGCTCCCGTCGATCTTATCTATGTCGACGCCGACCACACCTATGCCGCGGTGCTCGCAGACTTGCGGGCGAGCGCGCGCCTCTTCCCCGACGCACTGCTCTGCGGTGACGACTGGTGCTGGGCCGACGTGCAGCTCGCTGTGGCCGACTTCGCGCACGAGCGTGGGCTCCGGGTGGTGTCGCACCCGCGCGAGAACTGGTGGTGGCTTCGGCACCCGCGCGAGGAGGCGGTCGTCGTCTGGGAGGGCGAGGACGGAGCAGGGGCCCGGGGGGCAGCGGCGAACGACGGTCGCGAGGGGTGGGACGCGTGATCGTTCAATACAAAATAAAGGCGAGACATGAGATGGGGACGGGAGCACGACTAGCGAACTAGGAACTACCCCCACCAATATATGTGCTTACACTAACGTGCGAGTGTACGTGAGATTTTACGAGCTCTGGAGCTCTGGCACTGCCACTGGCCACTGCCCCACTGCGCACTGGGCATCGACCGGGCTCCCCGGGCCCGCCGTCTGGGGCGTGGGGGCGTACGGCGAGCGCAGGCCGCAGCGGGGGGCCCTCTCGCCGAACGCGTGTCCAGCTCCGCTTGTCCGCTCGTCGAAAGAGTTAAACAAATATTATTCGAAATATTGCACATCGCGATAGGCGTTAGGCGTAAATGAGTTAACATGCACTTCGCCTTAGAGATAGTCCCAACAAAAAATTCGTCGTGCATGGCACTCTGACTCTCGCCTACATTCATGAATGAAATCGCTCGAGGGCGGCGGCGGCGAGGGTGGAGACGAGGGCGGCGGCGGCGAGGGAGGCGGCGACGGGGGCGGCGCGGCTGGAGGCGAGGGCGAGAGCGGCGGCATCCCGGACGGCGGCGGGGGCGAGGGCGGCGGCGGGGCGGGCGGCGGCGGCGAGGGTGGCGGCGACGGAGGCGGCAGCGGCGGCGGGTGGGAGGGCGGCGGCGGCGAGGGAGGAGACGAGGGCGGTGGTGGGGAGGGCGGCTGCGACGGGGGAGGCGTCGAGGGCGGGGGTGAGGGCGGAGGCGGCGTCGGGGGCTGCGATGGTGGCGGCGGCGTGGGGGGCGGCGAGGGCGGGGGCGGCGAGGGCGGTGACGAGGGCGGCGGAGCCGAGGGCGGCGTCGGGGCGGGCGGCGGCGGCGAGGGTGGCGGCGACGGAGGCGGCAGCAGCGGCGGGCGGGAGGGCGGCGGAGGCGAGGGCGGAGACGAGGGCGGCGGTGGGGAGGGCGGCTGCGACGGGGGAGGCGGCGAGGGCGGGGGTGAGGGCGGAGGCGGCGTCGGGGGCTGCGATGGTGGCGGCGGCGTGGGGGGCGGCGAGGGCGGGGGCGGCGAGGGCGGTGACGAGGGCGGCGGCGGCGAGGGTGGCGGCGAGGGCGGCGGCGGCGAGGGTGGAGACGAGGGCGGCGGCGGCGAGGGCGGCGGCGACGGGGGCGGCGCGGCTGGAGGCGAGGGCGAGAGCGGCGGCATGCCAGACGGCGGCGGGGGCGAGGGCGGCGGCGGGGCGGGCGGCGGCGGCGAGGGTGGCGGCAACGGAGGCGGCAGCGGCGGCGGGTGGGAGGGCGGCGGCGGCGAGGGCGGAGACGAGGGCGGCGGTGGGGAGGGCGGCTGCGACGAAGGGGGCGGAGAGAACGGCTGTGATGGTGATGGTTTCGATGGTGGTGGGGAAGGGGGCGGTGGTGACGGAGGCGGGGGCAGCGGTGAAGGAGCTAGCGGAGGCGGAGGCGAGGGTGGCGGCGGCGAGGGTGGTGGCGGCGAGGGTGGAGACGAGGGCGGCGGCGGCGAGGGCGGCGGCGACGGGGGCGGCGCGGCTGGAGGCGAGGGCGAGAGCGGCGGCATGCCGGACGGCGGCGGAGGCGAGGGCGGCGGCGGGGCGGGCGGCGGCGGCGAGGGTGGCGGCGACGGAGGCGGCAGCGGCGGCGGGTGGGAGGGCGGCGGCGGCGAGGGCGGAGACGCGGGCGGCGGTGGGGAGGGCGGCTGCGACAGTGGAGGTGGCGAGGGCGGGGGTGAGGGCGGAGGCGGCGTCGGGGGCTGCGATGGTGGCGGCGGCGTGGGGGGCGGCGAGGGCGGGGGCGGCGAGGGCGGTGACGAGGGCGGCGGCGGCGAGGGTGGCGGCGAGGGCGGCGGCGGCGAGGGTGGAGACGAGGGCGGCGGCGGCGAGGGCGGCGGCGACGGGGGCGGCGCGGCTGGAGGCGAGGGCGAGAGCGGCGGCATGCCGGACGGCGGCGGGGGCGAGGGCGGCGGCGGGGCGGGCGGCGGCGGCGAGGGTGGCGGCGACGGAGGCGGCAGCGGCGGCGGGTGGGAGGGCGGCGGCGGCGAGGGAGGAGACGAGGGCGGCGGTGGGGAGGGCGGCTGCGACGGGGGAGGCGGCGAGGGCGGGGGTGAGGGCGGAGGCGGCGTCGGGGGCTGCGATGGTGGCGGCGGCGTGGGGGGCGGCGAGGGCGGGGGCGGCGAGGGCGGTGACGAGGGCGGCGGCGGCGAGGGTGGCGGCGAGGGCGGCGGCGGCGAGGGCGGCGGCGACGGGGGCGGCGCGGCTGGAGGCGAGGGCGAGAGCGGCGGCATGCCGGACGGCGGCGGGGGCGAGGGCGGCGGCGGGGCGGGCGGCGGCGGCGAGGGTGGCGGCGACGGAGGCGGCAGCGGCGGCGGGTGGGAGGGCGGCGGCGGCGAGGGCGGAGACGAGGGCGGCGGTGGGGAGGGCGGCTCCAACGGGGGAGGCGGCGAGGGCGGGGGTGAGGGCGGAGGCGGCGTCGGGGGCTGCGATGGTGGCGGCGGCGTGGGGGGCGGCGAGGGCGGGGGCGGCGAGGGCGGTGACGAGGGCGGCGGCGGCGAGGGCGGCGGCGAGGGCGGCGGCGGCGAGGGTGGAGACGAGGGCGGCGGCGGCGAGGGCGGCGGCGACGGGGGCGGCGCGGCTGGAGGCGAGGGCGAGAGCGGCGGCATGCCGGACGGCGGCGGGGGCGAGGGCGGCGGCGGGGCGGGCGGCGGCGGCGAGGGTGGCGGCGACGGAGGCGGCAGCGGCGGCGGGTGCGAGGGCGGCGGCGGCGAGGGCGGAGACGAGGGCGGCGGTGGGGAGGGCGGCTGCGACGGGGGAGGCGGCGAGGGCGGGGGTGAGGGCGGAGGCGGCGTCGGGGGCTGCGATGGTGGCGGCGGCGTGGGGGGCGGCGAGGGCGTCCTTATCGCGGCCTGCTTTACCCGTAATAAT
>NW_005201002.1:0-1562 GCF_000372725.1 Emiliania huxleyi CCMP1516 | reverse complement strand
GTCGGGGGCTGCGATGGTGGCGGCGGCGTGGGGGGCGGCGAGGGCGGGGGCGGCGAGGGCGGTGACGAGGGCGGCGGCGGCGAGGGTGGCGGCGAGGGCGGGGGCGGCGAGGGTGGAGACGAGGGCGGCGGCGGCGAGGGCGGCGGCGACGGGGGCGGCGCGGCTGGAGGCGAGGGCGAGAGCGGCGGCATGCCGGACGGCGGCGGGGGCGAGGGCGGCGGCGGGGCGGGCGGCGGCGGCGAGGGTGGCGGCGACGGAGGCGGCAGCGGCGGCGGGTGGGAGGGCGGCGGCGGCGAGGGCGGAGACGAGGGCGGCGGTGGGGAGGGCGGCTCCAACGGGGGAGGCGGCGAGGGCGGGGGTGAGGGCGGAGGCGGCGTCGGGGGCTGCGATGGTGGCGGCGGCGTGGGGGGCGGCGAGGGCGGGGGCGGCGAGGGCGGTGACGAGGGCGGCGGCGGCGAGGGCGGCGGCGAGGGCGGCGGCGGCGAGGGTGGAGACGAGGGCGGCGGCGGCGAGGGCGGCGGCGACGGGGGCGGCGCGGCTGGAGGCGAGGGCGAGAGCGGCGGCATGCCGGACGGCGGCGGGGGCGAGGGCGGCGGCGGGGCGGGCGGCGGCGGCGAGGGTGGCGGCGACGGAGGCGGCAGCGGCGGCGGGTGGGAGGGCGGCGGCGGCGAGGGCGGAGACGAGGGCGGCGGTGGGGAGGGCGGCTCCGACGGGGGAGGCGGCGAGGGCGGGGGTGAGGGCGGAGGCGGCGTCGGGGGCTGCGATGGTGGCGGCGGCGTGGGGGGCGGCGAGGGCGGGGGCGGCGAGGGCGGTGACGAGGGCGGCGGCGGCGAGGGCGGCGGCGAGGGCGGCGGCGGCGAGGGTGGAGACGAGGGCGGCGGCGGCGAGGGCGGCGGCGACGGGGGCGGCGCGGCTGGAGGCGAGGGCGAGAGCGGCGGCATGCCGGACGGCGGCGGGGGCGAGGGCGGCGGCGGGGCGGGCGGCGGCGGCGAGGGTGGCGGCGACGGAGGCGGCAGCGGCGGCGGGTGGGAGGGCGGCGGAGGCGAGGGCGGAGACGAGGGCGGCGGTGGGGAGGGCGGCTGCGACGGGGGAGGCGGCGAGGGCGGGTGTGAGGGCGGAGGCGGCGTCGGGGGCTGCGATGGTGCCGGCGGCTTGGGGGGCGCCAAGGGCGGAGACGACGCCGGCCCTGGTTAGGGCGCCTGCGACGAAGGGGGCGGAGGGAACGGCTGTGATGGTGGTGGTTTCGATGGTGGTGGGGAAGGGGGCGGTGGTGACGGAGGCGGGGGCAGCGGTGAAGGAGCTAGCGGAGGCGGAGGCGAGGGTGGCGGCGGCGAGGGCGGCGGCGGCGAGGGTGGAGACGAGGGCGGCGGCGGCGAGGGCGGCGGCGACGGGGGCGGCGCGGCTGGAGGCGAGGGCGAGAGCGGCGGCATGCCGGACGGCGGCGGGGGCGAGGGCGGCGGCGGGGCGGGCGGCGGCGGCGAGGGTGGCGGCGACGGAGGCGGCAGCGGCGGCGGGTGGGAGGGCGGCGGCGGCGAGGGCGGAGAGAGGAATTACTACTTTGT
>NW_005201003.1:0-5258 GCF_000372725.1 Emiliania huxleyi CCMP1516 | reverse complement strand
CAAGGCGCTCTACCGCCGCGGGACCGCGCGCATGCACGGGGGCGACTTTGCTGCCGCCAAGGCCGACCTGCGCGCGGCGGCCACCGCGGACCCAAAGGACCGCGCGGTGCGCGACGCCTTTGCGGAGTGCGGCCGGCGCGAGGCCGAGGCGAAGAAGGCCGAGAAGGCGGTGGCGGCTAGGATGTTTAGCTAGGAGAGGCTAGAGTGACACCCAGCGAGGGGCAGACCTCTCGATGATGGACGAGCCATGGCGCGAGTTCACACCATCCCAATATCAAACGCGCCATTAGCGCGCCAGCACAGACTTACACGTCAATTACGCCACCCACGATAACAATTTCGATGTTTGTGAGTGTTCCGACGGGCGTTGATCGAATCCCTTGTGCGACACATCACGACTCCCACCGAGCCGCGCCGCGCTGCGCGCGCGCGCGCGCGCGGCTCACTCGCTACCACCGACACCCGTGCGTGTCACACTTGACACTATGGCAGCGGCTGCTAAATAAATAAATAAAAACGGACACCTCTCTACTGTGAGATGGGTAAAAAGGAACAGGCCCCCGCCCTTGCGATCTTTGTGCAGGGTTCTTTGTGGGTGTGGTCGGCGACTAGCCGGGGTCGTCCTCCCGATGGGGGACTAGCACTAGCCGTCTTCCACATGGTCCCTCGGGTCCCTGCTGCTCCTAATCTCTTCGTACATCCTCCTGCTGATCTCCGCAAAGTCCTGCTCCCTCCCTCGTCTCACCCTGCGCGTCTGCTCCGCCTCACCGTCTTCTGCCCTGCGTCGTCTGGCGACGGGTCCTCCATAGTCGGTCGAAGTCGCCGCCCTCCTCGTGCCTCTTCCCAACGTTCCCTCGGCGGCCGATGCCGTCTGCTCCGGCTCCCCAGTCCCCGGGTCTGCCCTGCTCTCGTCTGCGCTAGTTTCTGCTTCGTCCTCACCGGCGTCTCTCCTCTTCCCTCTCCCCTTCTTGTATGCTTTGCACATCGCGTCGATTCCTGTTCGCGTGAGCACCAGCCTGAAGCCCGCCCAGCATCTGAACCGCTCCCTAAGTCGAAGGAGCATCATCAGTCTCACCCACTTCGCTCTCTGCCCACCGTCTCCGCTCCCTCCCGCTTGAGCCGCCGTCGCGGCCCTCGTTCGTCCCACTGGCTGTTGGCCTGTTCCCACGTTACCTCCATTATCCCTCCTCCTCCGCGACTCCCTAGGCGACATGTCAATGTTGGCTGGATTGCAGTCTTCGCTGCCGCACGTCAGGCCGCCCGGTGGCGCGAGGCCGACATTGAGCTCAGATGAGCTGCAATCCTTCTTCGAGAGCTGGTCGTGGTCACTCTTGTGCCACGTTACGTTCGTGCCGACCTTGACGTGCGCAAACAACGCGTCCACCTGCACCGCCGCCTTGACGTCGACGCCCTGCGACGTGAGCGAGTCGATGTCGGAGGAGGAGCACTCGATGTTGCGCACCATCTTTGCGCCCATCTGCACGGCGGTGACGTAATGCGTGCCAAAGGACTCGATTACCGTAAGGTAGTGCCTCGCGTCGTATGTTGCTGGGAGCGTCGCGACGGCGCTGCGAAAGTATGTTGTCAGGTTGAACGTGGTAAAGGGGAGCACGCTGGCCTGGTAAACAGAACAGGCGGCTCGCGTGGAGTAAACCGTTTTGGCAGATGCGCCCATCTTGTGCGACATGCGCTGGTAGTCTACGCTCGCACTGAACTGCACCTTGCCGAGCCACGTCTCTTCAAACGTCGTATCAATCGAGGCGTCGACGTTGAGCGAGTTTTGGTAGTCGTACGTCGAGTGCACCGCGTGGGTGGACGTGACGAGGGAGCAGGTCACAGCGCTCTCGACGTCGAGGTTATCGGGTACTAGGTAGCGGCCATCGGGCGTTATCTTTCCCGTCGAGTACGTCAGATCGATCACGTTGTGTGTGCCCAAGAAGCCAGGGTCAAAACCGGCAGACTCGACGCAGCCGCCAGAGCATTGCGGGTTGCCCTTCACAAGATCGTACCCGTGGCCTGCGTAATGGATGTTCTTCATTTTCTGGGGTGAGGCCGCGAGGTCCGACGGGTGGGGAGGAAGCCTTGCGCACGTCATCAGGCTTCGCGAGTAGAATGTTGCCTCTGCCTCAGACATCTGCTTGCTCAACAGGCCACCCTTACCGGCGTTGTCCTTGGCTGTCTGTGCCATCAGGTTGCAAGCCTTGTCTTCAGGCCCTGCTCCGCTGCCTGTCCTTGGCCCGCCCTTGTTTGGACACATGTTGTGTCCCACATGCCAACGAGCGCCAGCTAGCCCTGCTTGGTCCATCTTCTTCCGCACCCAGTCGTAGCCGCGAGTCGCTGCAGTGCCGTCATTGAGCCCCTGCGATTGAAAGCCCTCGCCTTTTCCAGCTCTTCGCACGGGATGGCATTTCGGCGAAAGTCTACACACCCCTTACCGACCGTCCCGGGGTGCAAGATGGCGAGCGCGAGGAACGACATATACACATATGTCTCGAGGAAAGGCGGCGCGGCGGCGCGCCTCGGGCGCCCGCCGCGATTGCACCTCTCTCGCTCGTAGTTAGTACGATGTAGCGTGAATCCGTTAGGATTCTCGCGCGTTCTGCTGAGGGGCGGCGTCCAGGCTACGTACCGATCGCTTCGACCAACGCTCGACCTCGCAAATGGGGCTCGGCTCGGGTGGCTTGGCTTATAAGACTTTTAGAGAGAGAGAGAGAGATTTTTAGCAATACCAAACAAATCTAACACTCACACGTCATGTTTTGACTTTTATTGTCGTGGGTTTTTATATGCAAGAAGAAAAACAAAGCGCAAGGGCCTCATGCGTCCCGGGCGCTCCGGCGAGGCATGTGCGAGGGTTGTTCGGGCCGGACGGCGGCCGCGAGACAGCCCAAGGAAGAGTCGCGAGCGTCGTCGCAAAATGGCGGGGGATGCTCGCACCGAAGCTCCAACCGTCAGCGGGCGAGCCCAACGTTGACGGCCCCAGCCGGTCTGCGGTCTGCGGTAAATACGGGTCTAGAGGCCCCATTCCGCCACGTGGGCTGCCATCGGCATCCTGCAAGACACTAGCACACCGCCTCCACCGGCTTCTTGACCTCGAGCGCCTCCTTGACCTCGAGGGCCTCCTTGGGCAGGGCGCCGTCCTTCCCGGCCTCCGCCCGGTCCGCCTCCTCCTTGTCCAGCACCTGTACCTGTGCGCAGACCAGACAAGACAGATGTGGGCGTGGCGGCAGCGCTGTGACGACGTATGGGCCCTTGAAACCGGGTGCGATGCCAGAGGCCGTGACGTCCAGCGGCGTGCGGTGAGACGTGTGGGTGCGTGGCATGGTGCATGCTTTGCGGGCTCGAATGTGAGTGCGGCATCTCCGGGGCGCAGCACATGGCTCGTGTACGAAGAGGCGTAGGCGGCGGCGTAGGCGGGTGGCGGCGCAGCCGGCACGCCGTCCACTGAGCGTGCGCGAGCGTGTGCGGCGTCTGCGGGCGCGACGTTTGCCGCGAGGGCGTTTGCGAGGCGCGGGAAGCAGGCGGAGCGCTGCTCCGTCCCTCCTGGGGAGGTGCGCTGAGGAAGGGAGGGGGGGGGGGGGGGGGTTTAAAACCCCAGGGTGCACGGGCGTGTGAAGAGGGTGCAAGAGCGCGTGCGAGGGTCTACGACGAGGATGGTGCCGTCGCGTGCGGCGTGCGCAGGTGTCGCGGCGAGCCAGCGAGCAGGGGCGAGGGAGCAACGCCACGGGGACTAGCGCAGGGACTCTCTCGCCTTTCGCACGGCGAGGCCGCAGCACTTGTGGGCGCAGCACTTGAGGGAGGCACCTCCGAGGAGGAGGAGGGCGGCGAGGCCCAGCCCGATGCCAAGCCACACCTCTTTCTTCGACTCGGCCTCTCCATCGGCGCCACCGACATCGGACGTCACCACGAGAGCCAAGCCGTCCGCTGGCTCACTCTCCACTGCCACCGACTGCTCGTTTACCTCCGGATCGCGCTTTGCAGCCGTCACCTCCGGATCGCGCTTTGCAGCCGTCGGCGGCTCGGGGGCCACCGATGGTGGCGGCGAGCGCTCAGTGGGCAGTGGCGGCGGGCTCAGAACGGGCGGCGGCGGCGAGTTGAGAGGTGCCGGTGCCGATGCTGGCGACGGAGGCGGCGGAGTCAGCGAAGGGGAAGGGGCCGGGGATGGCAACGGCGACGGCGGCGGCGACGGCGACGAGTCGAGGGGGAGTGGCGGGCTCAGGAAGGGCGGCGGCGATGGCGACGGGTGAGGAGGCGGTGGCGGAGGTGAAGGCTCGTCGGGATGGTTTGAGAAGTAGGCGGCAAGCCCAGCGCCGATGCCGGCGGCGAGCGCGAGCAGACCGAAAATCAACCTTCCGAGCATTTCAACTCTGCATGTATCTCGACCGGAGGACAAGCGAGCGCCGGGTTTCGTAAACCCGAAAAAAGAAACCGATTTTCTCGAGGTGTGACGCGATCAATGCTCGCTAAACTCGAGGGACCAAAATACGCGGAGAGGAGGGCGGAGTTACGCAGAAAGGCGAGAGAAGCAGCGAGAGCAAGAGATCGGCAGACGACAGCGGCGTCTCAGAACGAGGCCGAGGCCGGTCTCGCAGCTTGTTGACCACCTTGGTTACCGCTTCATAGCACCGGCGCTGGTGTCTTGTGCCCTTGGCCTCTTTCAAGTACCCAAACGGTGCCGAAGCGTGATTCGATTGGCTGCATTTGCTGGGCATTCCGAGGAGACGCCGGTCCACATCCCTTGCGCCATCGTCGGCTCCGATGATGCCACTCCGAGTCTGTGTCCACAGCGCGCGCATCAACCCTGATCCTATCGTCGCAGCCCCACAGGTCAACGTACTCTTCGAGTTCTGCGACCCCGGCTACTCTTCCTGCGTGCATGCGTGCGCAACTGCGGAAGTCCGGAGCAGCGTCGAGCCACAATGGCAGCCGCCATATTGCTGCGAATATCCGGTGGCCGATGGAGATGTTATGGTGCTTACTGTCTGGGACAGCAACATCGGCGTCTGGGACAGCATCGACGGCCTCGTCGGCTATGCTGCTCTGCAAGTTGACAGACCTTTCATAACGACGCTGCCCTTTCCTCTGAGCCTTGGAACATACGGCAGGGGGGGCGAGGTTAGCATCAGCATCGAATGGACGCTACCTTCGCCATCACCCTCGTCGCCCTCGCCGCCGCCATCCTCCGTCGTATCCTCCCCTCCGCCCCCCTCCGCCTCGCCCTCCCCTCCGCCGCCAACGCCATTGTCGCCGCCTCCATC
>NW_005201004.1:301965-314618 GCF_000372725.1 Emiliania huxleyi CCMP1516 | reverse complement strand
AGAAGAAAATACGTGCTATTTATGGCGGGAGGAGGAGATGGGGGAGGGGAGTTCCGCGGTACGATAGTGGGCCCACCGGCGAGCCGGAGGGCCGTGGCCGGAGGGCCCCGGGGGGGGCTTGGGGTCAGTTGTCGGAGGAGGCGAGAGATGAGCTGACGCGGCCTCTGAGAGTGGAGTCGGGACGTGCGGGCTCACCGGGGGAAGGCCAGTCGCGGTGGCAACCGGACCACCGCGACCTTCGACAGGGAGGGCCACGCCTCCCCGAGCCTGGAGAGGAGCCGGCGGAGGGGGGTGGCGAGCCGAGGACGATAGAGAGGCCGCGGGTGCGGGCGCGACTCGTCAACCAGGGAGAGCGGGCTCGACCCCCCTGGGAGGGGAGGCGACACGACCCAACGCCGCCGCCCCCGCCCGGGGAGACCTCGGCCGGGCCGTCGACGCCCTCGAAAGCGGTGGAGCCGGGAGAAGCTGGCGGAGATGAAGGGTGGCAGCGGAGGAAGCGACACCAACAACGAAGGCATCTTCGACACGGAGATGGGCTGGACCAAGCAGGTCCTCGACCGGCTGACGGGGCGGCGGCCAGCGAGCTGGCCCTCCCTCAACCAGGTCATCAACGGCGAGTTCTTCACCACTGACGGCTGGCAGCTGTCGAGCGACGCCGTCTCGGCGGAGATCCTCCAGCGGTGGGAGATGCCGCCCTTTAGCGGTGCGGGTGGCTCTCGGCAACGCCTCCACTGCAGCGCTCCTTATGCGTGGCAGGCTCGGGTGTAGGTCGCACCACGCTCAAGCTGACCGTGCCCGACCTCGGCGGAGAGCACGCGCTGCTCTACCAGCAAACCTTTGGCTCGCACATGGCGCGCTCCCAGGAGCCGGGCGAGCCCACTTGAAGCCGGCGATCGCCCCGCCGCCACCGCCGACCTCACCGCTCCCCTTGCCTTCGCTGGGATCGTGGCGATTGGAAGTCGGAGACTGCCGTTATGCACCCAACGGCGATTTCAGTTGGACCCAGCTTCGCACCGAAGGTCGCCTCGGCTCGCCGCATGCCAGTCGCGCTGCGCCACAGCCTCCAGCTGCGCGGCATTTGAGTGGCGCAGTGGCTTCTGGTGCAATCTCATGGGTACGACGGCGTCAACGCCTCGGGGACGACTTGCTACTTCAAGATCGCACCACCTTTAGTTCAGTTCCTCTCCGCCGCCGCCCCATCCTGGGGCGCTCACAGACCGAGGTGTACGAGATGGACGCCACATTCTTTTAATGCCCTGCATGCGCGCACACACACACACACACACACACACACACACACACACACACTCGCGGGGCCGGGCTGCGTACTAGCGCATGGAGATACATTCACATGCACATGCACATGCACATCACATGCAGATTAGGAGAGATTTTAGGGACGATAGAGAACGTGTGAAGCATGTCACACTCATTCGCATAGAATTCCCTTGCGACATCCCCACCACTTTGTGTGCACTCGCCATCTCGCTTACGTTGCCTTCATGAGAGTGTTTGGGTAGCATGCGGTCTCTAAATTCTTTTCCGTAAAATTCTTTTTCCGCCACTCGGTTTCTTTTCTTTCTGTCAGCCAGACCCGGGGCCCGCCGCCGGGGCGCCGTATGGGCCTCGGGGTGCCCGAGAAGTTTCGAGGTGCGGTTGTTTTTGCTTGTGTGTCTATCGGTTCATGTCATGGACCGGCCCTGGGAAGCCTTTGACCACGCGCGGAGGGTGTTACGGGGCCGTGATGATTTAGCGGGTTGGAAATCGGCCGATATTTGCCCAGTGTGCAGACAGCTGATCTTAGAATCGCTCCGCCGCAGCACCCCCCGCCACCCCCCAGGCGCGGGCGAGGCGCGGCCAGGCGCAGGGCCACCCGTCCCTCCTCTGTGTTCGTTTTCCCACGCGATCTGGGATCTGCTCCATTGAGCACTCGCACAAGAATCAAATGGGAGCTGGACTATGGTTGGACTGCCGTGAATCGCGAAACCGCGAAACGTGCTCGGCCCAAACCCAAAACCCCAGCGCGTGTTCATGTGTACATGTGTGCAGGCCACGCGTAGGGACAATGGCAAGCGAAAAGGGGCGCAAGGGGTAACTCCAGGCGGAGGGGCGAACGGAGCGCCGTGCCGCCGCTCTCCTAGGCGGCCACTTTGTTCGACTCGATGCGCATCGTCGTCCGGTCAGCGATGAGCTTGGCCTGGCCGGGGGAGGGGGGGTGAGGGGGGGGTGAGGGGTGGCGGGGGCGGTGAGGAGGGCCGGGGGGCCCCGGGGGGTGGGGGGGGGGGGGGGCGGCAAGGCCCACGGCTTTTGGGCAAGATGTTCTCGGTGAACCAGACGCCGAAGAGGTAGGCGGGCAGGGCTCCAAGGACGATCGAGAGGAGGGGGTCGATGTGCAGCGTCCAGAACTCCACCTCGCACGCCAGGATCAGTCCGCCTGCATCGCAGCCCGCCGCCGGCCGTCAGCCGTCCGCGCACCGGCTCGCGACAGGCCCAGCCGGCGAGGGGGAGGGGAGGGGGGCTCACCGAGCGTGCCGGGCAGGTAGAGGAGCCGCTGCTTGCCCTCGTCCACCTTCATGTCGAACCGGCACGTCCCGTCCACCTTGCACGAAGGCGCCTCGTGCAGCACCACCGGCGAGCCCGCTGTCTTGAGCTTGCGACGGAGCGAGTCGTACTCGCTGTCAGAGAGGAAGGGCTTGCCCATGACGAAGCGCTTGTTGGCGATGAGGTACTTGATCTCGTCCTTCGAGAAGGCCGCGATCCGAGACCCCTCGAACTGCAGGTCCGTCTTGAGCGTCTCGTACTCGGAATCGCCCAGCACCGGCTTCTCGTCGTTGTAAAAGGCGTCGAGGCAGTCGAGGTAGAGCTTCTCCTTCTCGTCGAGCCCGATGCGGCTCCGCTCGCCCGTCTTCACGTCCGCCAGCAGGAACTCGTCGTAAGGCGACGGCGCGCTCGACCCCTCCTCCTGCTGCACCTGCATCCGCAAACGGCTCGCCGCTGCCAGCCGCGGCGGCCGACCCACCAGAGCGCAGCTCGCTGAGGCGGCCGAAGCGGCGGCGCCGCGAGGAGGCGCGCGCGCTGCGGTGAGCACCACCGCCGACGCGGGAGCGAGAAGGCTGAGCAACGCTGCAGATCTGAGCATATGTGGTCGGGCGGTGAGGAGCAGAAGAGGATCTGCGCCGAAAGAATTTTACTCGCGTTGTCTCGAGGTTCTCGAGGTGGATATCCTTTGGCCGCGTTGGGTAGCGAGGATTGGTGTGACGCGATCCACGCAGGCGTGTTTTCTGACGGCCGACCGTCAGTGCACGGAGTTGCCCCTTCTCCGACTGCCCCGGCTAGTTCCCGAGGTCGTCGGGTGTGACCCCTTCGTCCCCCGAGACCTAGCGCGGGTGGGTTGGAGTGGGCTCGCCCCGTTCCTCCCCATCGGGCCGCGTGAGCGGCCTCGCCTCGCAGATTCGTTTTCGCGCCTGGGTCAGGCGCGCGGGGCATCCCCCGGGTCGCTCGACCAGCGATCCGAAGAGTGGCCGCTATGTGAGGGAAAGAGCGGGGCCCTCGACGCCTCAGTCCGGCCCTCCGAGGGGGGAAGGGAAGTGCGGGGTCCCCACGGGCGCCTCAGTTCGGCCCTCCCGAGGGGGGGAGGGGAGCAAGGGGGTGGGGGGATCGGGGTGGTGGGGAGGGGTCTCGGGTTTCATGTGGCTAAGACGTGCCCTTTCGGGGAGGGTATGGGCAGGGATCGCTATCGAGGAGTGGTCTTCCCGACCGCGGCCCCCGCCCTTCCCCTCCTCCCTCGAGGCAGCGAGTAGGCAGCGAGAGGAGGTCTCGAGCGCCTATATGAAGGTATGTGAGATGGTGATGGGAATGGGTGGTCGGGCGGGCGGGCGGGCGGGCGGGCGGGCGGGCGGGCGGGCAAGCAAGCGGGGAGCGGCGGGCGGGCGGGGCGGAGCGGGCGGGCAGGGTTATCGGGGGAATCGTGTCCACAATCAGCGGCAGCGGAGCAGCAGCCGCAGCAGCAGCTGCTGCAGCAGCAAGCAGCAGCCAGATTGCTGCCGTTGTCTGCGCCGCGATCCGCCGCCGCGCCGCCGCGCCGCCGCCGCCTGCGCTCGCCGCCGCCTCGTAGACGACTCCTCTCGCGCTCGGAGAGCCGCGCAGCGGGCCGCGAGGTTGTGGTCAGAGAGCTCGTCGACGACACGATTCACGCTAATACCAACTGGCTGTCCACTTGTGCTTTTGAATGAGTGGGCTGCACGGCTGTCTGTTTACAGGCGCCGTCCGCCCGCGCGCGCGCCGACCCAACTCCGAGCACGCTCGCTCGCCGCTGGGCGGCGCGCGTCCACACTGCGTCGGCAAAACGCGACGCAGGAGCTCGCTCGCTGCTGCTGCGGCGGCGGCAGCGACGGCGACTGCCAGCTGCCGGCTCCCGGCCGCCGGCTGCCGGCTGCCGGCGGCCGGCTGCTGCCGGCTGACGGCTGACGGTGACGGCTGCGGCGAACGGCGACGGCTCGGTTCGCGTTCGCGCTCCGCGAGGGTGCGACTGAGCCTGCCGCGCTCGATCTGGGAGCCACTCGGCGCCAGGTCGAACGGCGGTCGGCTCGGCCACTGCGGGGCGACGCATGATAGAGCATGCTGGGCGCCGCATCATGTACTACAGTGGGTTGCGGGCATTAAGAAAACAGGATTCCGCGGCACGCCGCCGTTTCTACGCCTTTCCACAGCCCTCATCCACCCCACGCCGTGGTTTCTTAGCTCCGGCCGGGGCACTCAAGCTAAACTCAAGCCAGAGCGCCGGCCCGAAAGATTTTTAGGTAAGAGGTAACTTGGTAAGCTGCGGTCCGCCCGCGAGGGCGATGCCAGAGTCTGCCGCCGAGTCGGCTCTCTGTCTGGATGACGGGAAGACGCACACACGCCTCCGTTCACTCCAGAACACCGCAGACTTGGAAAGTGACAAGTGCGCACGCCGCAGGCGAAGAGAAATTTTGAGCTGGGCCTCCCGTCCACACTCGCGTCTGGCCTTTTCTCGGGGCCGCGCCTGCGGCGCGCCGTGGTTTCTTATATTTTTTTGCGGAAATCGCTTGGTAGGGAGGTTTCTTAATGCCCGGGGAACCTTAATGGGACGCTTTCTTAATGCCCGCAACCCACTGTACCGCTCCACGCCAAGGCGCGGGGCGGCAGTGCTCATCGGCGCTCGCGGCGCTTCGGTGCTCGGGCGCGCTCACCAAGAAAAGAAAGAAAAAAGGTTTGGAGCCTAAAAGAACAACCAAGGGAGGGATGGGAGAACGGCACGCCGCCACCACACAGGGATTTTAAGGAGAGGGGTGTGATGCGCTAGCCGTCGCCCGCCCTGTCTGCTGCGACTCACAGCTAGTTGTTTTCTTTAAGTGTTTTGGGTTCGTGGATCTTTCCCGCCCAGAGCGACTGCATTCTACATGTCCACGCCCCTCTCCGCCTACGAGATCGAGCGGCTTAAAAACATCGAGCGCAACCAGGCTGTCCTCGCTCAGCTCGGCCTCGAGGCGCTCGCGCCTCCAAAGCCCACCGTCGTCCGCAAGCCAAAGGTGCAGCGCCCGCCGACAGAGCCGAGCCGGAAGAGCGGCCGCATCGCTGCGTTGCCCGCCCCCTCGGTCTTCATAGACGCTGAGCATTCCAACGGCAAGGTCGTGCTGGGTGGTGTGGACGCAAAGGCCGCAAAGGCGGCCGCCGAGAAAGCGGAGGAGGAGGCTGCGTCGGCCGCGGCTCCGCTGGACGAGGACCCGGCCCCGGCATCGGAGGCGGAGCTCTTCCCAAACGAGGCGCTCGTGTACGGCCTCTTGCGCGACGAGAAGAACAGGATCGCCCGCGAGAACGATTGCGCCGCCTACCACGTCGCGCAGAACCGCGCTCTCATGGCGATGGTGCGGTGCGTGCCTCGCTCAGTCGAGGCGCTGCTCAGCTGCTGGGGTTGGGGCGAGGCAAAGGCGAGATCTCACGGCGCGCGCCTCCTCGCGACGCTGGAGCCGCACGCCGCGGCTCTTCGGGAGGCCAGGCGCGGGAGGGCGGCGGACAGGCAGGAGGCTGCGGGGGCGACGGAGGCTGCAGGGGAGGCTGCAGGGGCCGAGGGCGAGGAGGAGGTGCTCGAGGTTGAGGACGACCTCCCCAAGACGCGCGACGATCTGCGGCCGCAGGAGCTGCCGGCCTACGAGGCGATGCTCGCGTGGAAGCGCGCCCGCGCAAAGGAGCTCGGATACAACGACCCTTGCGTCATCTGCCACACTCGCACTCTCTGCGAGCTGGCGCGGCTCGCTTCCTCTGGCCCTCTAACCTCGCCCTTGACCTCCGGCATCACCTCGCATCCTCCCGCCCCTCCCGCCCCTCCCCCGCCTATCCGCGCCCAGGTGCGCCTCCTCCCGGCCACGCCCGCCGCGCTCAACGCAGTGTGGGGCATCGGCGCGAAGCGCATCGCCCAGCACGGCGACCTCATGCTGTCCTCCCTCCTCCCCTTCCGTGCGGACCTCCTCGCCACCCGCCCCGCCGCCAAGCGTGCCGCCAAGCGAGCCAACGCCGCCGAGACGGACGCGCAGCCCCGCCGCAAGCCGCGCGCCGCCGGCGGCAGCGGCACTGGCGGCGGCGGCGGCGGAGGCGGAGGCGGAGGCGGCGCGGGGCTGTCGGACGCGGGGCTGCTACCGGGCGAGTGGCGGGACGAGGTTGGGGAGGAGCTCGCCTCGGAGGCCTGGCGTGCGCAGGCGGAGGCGCTCGGCCTTCCCAACGGCGATTGGGCGAGCCGCCGGGCGCGGTGCGCGCGCGTGCTCGGATGCGAGGCGTGCGCGCGCTTCGTGGCGGCCGGGCGGCCCATGGACTACGCGCCGATGAGTCAACGGATGCTGAACGTGCTCGCATCGCCCGGCGCGTACGGCTCGCACGCGGCGGCCGCCGCAGCGGGCTGGCGCTGGCACGCGTCGCCCAACCACGGGCAGGGGTCGCACGCGCATCAATGGTGGCCGCCGCAGCAGCTCGTGCCGGAGGGGGCCAAGCTGCCGCTGGGCACCTACGCCGCCCTAGCACTGATCGAGCGGGTTGACCTTAGAGGCTGAAGTCCGGCGCATGGCTTCGGGCTTTGCCGTGCCAGGCTCTGCGAGGCGGGCGTCCTGCCGAACACGATAAAATCAGCGCAAGAAGACCCCTTGCGCGAGCCTCGCGGGCGCGGCTGACACACGGGCGCGAGCTAGGGCGCGAGGGCAGGCGGGACAGGGGGAAAGGTGCAGGTACAACAAGTCGCCTTGCGATTGGGTTTGCACAGCATCTTGCGTTAACAAAAACAAGACCGAGTGCGAGAGAGACCAACCTCGCGCAAAGAAGAGAGAGGGTTAGAGGGTCAAGAAGTCGCTCAAAACACCCCATGCGCTGCACAAAACACTGGGGTATCGTGGGAGCGGCGGCTCTGGCGCGCACGCGCGCCTGTGCCCCCGACCGCCCGACCGAGGTGCGAGAACAGTGTCTGACACAGCACAGTACAAACTCCGGGACCAGCTGTACACGCGTGTGCTCGCCCACGACCCGACCCAACTACCGGCCGCCGCGACCGTTTCCACACCCCTGGCCCTGCAGAGGGCGGAACACACGTGCACTTGAACAACGGAGCTCGGAGGACTTACTCGACTGCATACAGCGCCATGCGGTACGGCCCTCCCAGAGGCTCGGCCCCAAGCCCAGCCACCTCGTCCTCGCATTCGGCGTCGTGCGCATAGTCGAGGTGCGCGGGAGGCGCCGCCAGCGGCAGGCACTGCGCCTCTCCTGGCGCCTTGAAGCCGCCGGGGTACTCCATTCCGAAGCTGCTCCACCCCCGCGACTCGTACAGCCTGTGGCCGCCGATCATCACGCAGCGGCGGGAGGAGAGCCCGCTCAGCCGCATCGACGAGGAGCTATTCAAGGGCAACACCACGGATGCCCCCCAGCCCGCCTACTTCAACAGCCCGCGCCCTACCAGCGCACCGATTCCGCCAGAGTACGTCTGTGCGGGAGATGGCGTCTGCCGGCCCGCGTCGGCTCATATCCTGTGGGAGCACTTGCACGTCGCAAAGACGGGCGGGACCTCGCTCTCGTTTGCGCTGACAAACATGCTTTGCGGCCCCACTATGGGCGCCATGCCGGAGGGCCTTGAGCCGTGGGAATTGCGAGGGACCCGCGCTTGCGTCAACACGATGCTGGACACGGAGCTCTCGTGGCCGGTCGTGGCCGAGATTGAAGGCATGAAGCGAGAGGAGCACGCGGGGCTAGATGCCATTGCGCTGCGCGGTGCCAACATGCAGAAGGCGCTCACGCCGTGGCATATATCCCCGGAGCCGAAAATCGTCTTTGTGACGGCGCTGAGGGACGGCAAGTCGCGTGCGATGTCTCACTGGGCGCACTGCACGCTGCAGCCACCGGTCGTCGTGAATGACGGAAGCCGGCGCTGCACACTCGGCATGATTCCGATGCCCGAGACGCCACGATGGGACGACGAGTCGCTGCTCCTCTTCCTCGAGCGCGATTCGCAGGCGATGCGCAGGTCCGGCAGGCCCAAGCAGGGCCTGCGGGTTAACAACGCGCTGGTCGGGGCCCTGTCGTCCCTGCCGCACCCGGACGTGATGCTCAACCCTGCGCACCTCGAGCTAGCCAAGCAGGCGCTGCTGTCCTCGAGGTACGAGCTCTCCGACGGGCGGCAGCTGCAAGGCTTCTCCTGGGTCGTCGGCTTCACCGAGTGCCTCGACGATATGTACGTCCATCTCGCTCGCCGGATGGGCGTGCCGGACCACTTGGCGGAGGAGACGGCGGGCGTACGCTACGAGAAGCGGTTCTCAGAGCACGACGCGGACGTCACAGGGCGGCGGCGGCAACTGCTTCTCGACAGTGACCCCGCGGAGCGGTTGCTGCGGAGACTAACGGACTCGGCGGGGCTGACGCAAGGCTCAAAAATGGCGGCGCTGAAGAACGGCCTCGACAACTCGCTGTGGTTGTGGGCGCACATGATGGCCGGGAAGCAGCGAGGCGAGGTCTTGCGACGCTTCGACGGCGAGGCATCCTTTGTGGGCTGCAGTTGAGACAGCTGAGGTACGGCTCTATCGTCACGTGGGGGGTGTGTGCGCGGGGGGGGGGCATTAAACGAGAGGGCGGCAAAGGCGCCGCCCACGCCACGCTGTGCCCCTACTGCGGCAACGTGAGAGGTGAGACTACCCCTCTACCCGACTACCCCCCAGCAGCAGAGATGTCAGATTCAGTTTCGCCTCTCTCACGTGCGGCCCCGGGCGAGCTTTTCACGCGGCCCACCCGCCGCCGCCGCGCTGCCCGCACGGCAACCTGCGCATTGCGCGTGCGTGGGTCTGGCGGGCCGCGCGCGTGTGTATTGTGTAAATATGTTGTGTGTTGTATCGAAAGCAACGACTCAGATTAGCTCTAACTCAGAGAACAGTTTTGGTATGCAGATGAGATCTCATCGTCTCACTGTGGATGAGCACACATTGTTTGTGGGAGGAAAGAGAGATGGGGCCGCGTGGGCATCACTCCAGACACTTTGCGGCGACCAGCTGCAGCTCTGTCGGGTGCTCGCCGTTGATCTTGGCGGCGACGCTTCTCTCGAGCGCCGAGACGACCGGCGCGAGACAGGCGGGGCGCGCCTTGGCGAGACGGGCCCACGGCGGGCCGATGAGGGCGGCGAGGATTAGGGCGGCGACGGAGGCAGGCGCCTGCGCGCCCGCGGCGCCCTCGCGCGAGCAAGTTGCGACGAGGGAGAGGAGCCGCGCCTCGGCTCCTTGAGGGAGGGAGCCGGCCCGCACCAGCCGCGCGACGCCGAGCGCAGCGCACAGCTCGGTGGGCGTCGCTGCCCTCGGATCGGCAGCCGTGCCCGCACCAGCGTTTGTGGCGGCGGTGTCGGTGCCGATGGAGGGCTCCTCGCACGCCAACCTGCCCATCTCTCCCTCGCACGCCAACCTGCCCATCTCTCCCTCGCACGGCGGGTCCGCGTCCGCGGCCTCCGCTCCCGCGCCGCAACCCTCCTGTCCTCCCGCGTACTCTGCCTCCAGGGCCTCCAGGGCCTCCCCGCCCCCCTCCCCGCCCCCCTCCCCGCCCCCCTCCCCGACCCCCTCCCCGACCCCCTCCCCGACCCCCTCCCCGATGTACAGGTGGACAAACGACTTGAGCGCGGCACGGCGCTGCGCCCCACCTCCCCCGGCAGCGGCCTCCTCGAGGGCAGAGCCGCCGGCCGAGCCGCCGCGCTGCGCCTCCTCGAGGGCGGCAGCTTGAGCCTCGGCCGCTGCGACAGCCGCCTCGAGCGCCCCCTCCCCCGCCGCCTCCTCCCTCACCGCCGCCTCCTCCTCCGACGCCTCCGCCCTCTTCGCACCCGCCCTCCCCTCCGCGTGCAGCACCGCCCGCTCGAGGGTGGAGAGCATGTGGTCGAAGACAACGGCCGGCGCCGGCCCGCTGCCCACGTCCAGAAGCGCGACTGGAGTCAGAGAGGTGAGTGCCGCCAGCCGGCAAAGTGGCGGCACAGCAGAGCGGTGGATGGCGCAGAGGTTCTCGGCGACGGCGCGCAGCTGCTTGGCGCGGTGCGCGCCAGTCTGCGGCAGAGCCTGTGCCCAGCGCGGCATCAGCGTGCACAGCGCCGCCAGCTCCAGCGCCTGCCCGCCGTCCTCGACCGACTCGGCGACGCGCCGCTCGAGGGAATGGCGTAGAGCGTGGAGCGCGCCCTCGCCCGTGTCTGCAAGGCAGAGAGGGAGGCCTCGCAAGGAGGCGAGCAGCTCGCAGAGGTCCGTCTCGCTGGCCGACGCCAGGGGCATGGCCCGGCCAGCGAAGCTGAGCGCAGAAAGCACCTCCGGGAGCGGAGCCTCGAGCACCCGCGCCAACGATGCGAGCTCGCCAATCGCAGAGAGGAGGCTCATCTCGCCGCGCAGCGCGGCGGCGACGGCGGCGCGGGCGGCGGTGTCGAACTCGCTCTGCATTAGAGGCGGCAGCCCGCTCGGGGCCGAGCCCAGAAGGTCGTTACTGCAACGCCGCCCGGCAACGCCGGGGGCGCGAAGTCATCGATTTCTTTTTCCTTGTAGAGGAAGCCAAGGTTGCATGTTATATGTCCACCCGCCGCTCGCGCCGCCTCGCCTCCTCCTCCACCGCCGCCCCCTCGCCGGACGCGCCGCCGCCCGCCCGCCTCCTCGACCTCCCCAGGGAGCTCCTCGAGCGCGTCCTCTCTCGCTTCGACAGCCCCATCGACATCGCTCGCGTCGCGGCCGTCTCGCTGCTCTTCCACGCCTCGCTTGCGGAGGAGGCCATCCGCTTGTGGGCGCAAGGGCGCGGCTTCGAGCTGCCGCCGCAGCCGGAGGGCGAGGGCTGCGCCGTGCGCTGGCTGTGCTTTGCCGCGCTCTTGCGCGAGTCCAACGCGCCGGCAAGGGCTGCGGGAAGCGCTCGGCACAGCCTCTTCATCGACGGCGAGGGGCGGCTGTCGTCGTGTGGGAAGGCCGAGGACTGGACGCCAGGGCTCCTCGGCCACGGCGAGGGCGTGACCCGGCTCAACACGCTGACCCGCCTCCCGTCGACGCTGGGTGACGAGTGCGCCGTGAGTGTGTCGGCTGGAGGCGGCCACAGCCTCGCCTTCACCGCCGACGGCGCTGTCTGGAGCTGGGGCCATGGAAGCTTTGGCAGGCTGGGCCACGGCGACGAGCAGGGCCAGCTGCTGCCGAGGAAGGTCGAGGCCTTTGCTGGGCGGCGCGTCGTCGCTGTCTCGGCTGGAGCGCACGACAGCTTCGCCATCACCGCCGACGGCGCTGTCTGGAGCTGGGGCGATGGCGAGGATGGCAAGCTGGGCCACGTGACCAGCAGAACCAGCTGCTGCCGAAGAAGATTGAGGCCTTGACTGCCCGGCGCGTCGTCGCCGTGTCGGCTGGAGCGCACGACAGCTTCGCCATCACCGCCGACCCGCGCAGGCGTGGGGGCTGGGGCAGTGAGCGAAGGGGGAGCAGAGCAGGTTGTCAATGAGCCTGTCCTGGGTGGGTGGGCGGGGGGGGGCTCGCCGTCCTCGCATGAATCTCGCGAAGGCAGCTCCAGATGCAAAGCCACAAAGGGTGTGGCGTTTTGCACATGGGGGCCAATGGGAAGGGCGAACACCACGTACGACGTAGCGCTGTGCGGGAAGGGGGGCGTCGAGATGATCAATTTGATAAAAAAACACCCACACGAGCGCGAGGGCGGCATTGCACTCGCGACTTGGCAAGCTTTGGGGGGTCTTGCCGGTGCGGCCGGTGCGCCGGTGCGTGCACCGGTGGCGCAGCAGCAGCGAGCCACGGCAGCCTCAGGCCAACAGCCGGCCAGCCTCCGCGCAGAAGGCCTGCGCAAAGGCTTCGTCGGAGAAGCGGGTCGCCACCGACTCGCGCGCCGCGGCCGCCATGGCGGCGCGGCGCTGCGCGGCGCGCGGCGCGAGCGTCAGCTGCGCGAGGGCCTCGGTGTACTCGCGTTCTGTCGCCGCGAGCAGCCCAACCTTGCCGCGGGGAGGGGGGGTTCCTGTTGGGCTGGCTGCGGGGCGGCCCCTTCCTTCTCCGCCCCTCTCCGGCTGCATCTGGGGCTGCATCGGGGGCTGCATCTGGGCTGCATCTCGGGGGCACATCTCCGGGTATCACGGCTTGAATCTCCGGCTACGGCTCGGGAACCCTTTCCCCGCGGGCTTT
>NW_005201004.1:295480-300358 GCF_000372725.1 Emiliania huxleyi CCMP1516 | reverse complement strand
CATGGCGTCCCGGCAGCACAGCCCGCTCTATCGGGGAGGGCGAGCGTCTCCTTCTCGGGACGGAACTGCGCGACGGAGAGGAGGAGGAGGGGCGCGGCGCGGCGCTCGAGCGGCAGCGCGCGGAGAGCCGCCGTATCGCACCTATCACTCATCACTCCTCTCATCAATCATGAAGAAGGAGGATGGACAAGGAGAGCCGCCGAGTCGCACGGAGGGAAGGCGACCGCCACGCGGCCGGCCGCGCCTGTACAATCAACAGCTACATGACTCATTGACCAGTCATTCATGGCGGTAAGCGACCTCCGCGGCCGGCGGGCCGCACCGCGCCAGAGCGAGCGGAGGTGGCCCGCCGTCCACGAGCCTGGCGGAGGGGGGGGGAGGAGGCCAGGCCTCAAGTCTCGCTCGCTGCATCTGAGGCCGCGCGCCGCTCTCGCCGTTTGCGACGACGACGTCCGCAGCGGCGCCAGAGGCGCCGTACGCAGCGGCGAGGGCGCGGTAGTAGGCGAGCTTGAGCGAGGTGAGGGCGGGGGAGCTGGCGATGCGCGCCGCGTTGTTGTGCGCGCCGGCGCGCCGCTCGACTGCGCCCACCTTTGGAGGCTAGTCCAGGACAGGTCCAGGACAGGTCCACCTGTCGGTACTCTGCCGTGTCCTGGAGCGTGTCATGCGCCCGCTCTCTGGCGCCAGCTCTCTGGCGCCAGCTCCTCCTCGCCAGCGCCCTCGCCATCCCAGAGGAGAGGGCCAGGCGGTGGACGCAGCCGGCGGATCATCTCGCGTCATCTCGCATCATCTCGCGCCATCTCGGGCCATCTCGCATCATCTCGCATCATCTCGCGCCATCTCAGAGGAGAGGATCGGGTAGTGGACGTAGCACCCGACCCGCCGCACGCCGAGCGCCTTGGCGGCGGCGTAGCAGTAGCCGTAGCCGGTCGTGTCGAGCAGCACGCTCGGCGGCGCCCGCGCCAGCGCCTCCAGCAGCAGCAGCAGCGAGCCCACCGCCTGCCCGAGCAGCGTCGCCACCGGGTAGCTGGACGGCTCGACCACCCTCCGGCTGCGGAGGCGGACAAACTCGACGCTCTCGGGCACGTCGACGCCGAAGCGCGACAGCGTGGCCGCGCGGATCTCGTCGTCGCTGGCCGCGTCGCCCGTGTAGACCACCACACGCCAGCCCTGCAGCTGGTGCCGCGCAAGCAGCTCTCGGAGCGCGACCCACAAGACGCGCTCGCCGCCGCCGCCGTCGTTGGCGTATGGGTGGAGCACGCCGAGCACGCGGCGAGCCCTGACGACACGCAGGCGCAGAGACAGCAGGCACGCGGAGAGGAGTGCGAGCAACAGCGCCAGTGGCGCGAAGAGCAGCGGAGCAAAGATGGTTGACATCGCAAAAAAACAAAGGGAATTCCCGCAACTCTTCCGTGAGCCTGTGTGTGTGCCAGTCCGCGCCAGTCTGCGCCCTTGTCGTGCCAGTGTGCTGTGAGAGAGGCTTGTATCTTAAGAACTCTTATGGAAGATACAAAGAGACGGAGGAGCAACGAGCGCCTGGCGTGAGCCGAAGACACTCTCGCACGAGACAGAAAGAATTTTACCTCCCTTGGGTTGTCTTAGGTATGTTGTTGGCAAATCAAGACACAGAGCTCACACAGGATCACAGCGGGAGGAAAGCGGCGAGTCGCAATTCCAGGGGTCGTTGTGGCGGGCCACCCTGTCCAGAGAGGCATGGATGCCAATCTGGGGTCTCTCGACCGGTTGTCTGTTTTCTTTCTTTCTTTCAGAAAGAATTTTACAAAAAAAGAATAGAGCCGGGCTGTCGAGGTTCTTTCTTTCTCTCTTGGAGCACTTACTGAGGTTGGTTTTTCTGTGTTCCGATCGTGAAGATCCCGCTCTATAATCCAATCAGGCAGTCCCCCGACGGACCGATCGACGCTATCCCCCCCTCGATAGCCGCCGCCGCAGCCGACGCCGCAGCCATGGGGGGGAGTTTTTGCGCGCAGATCAAGCCCCGGATGGGGGATATTGCGGGCTGGGCGCAGCTCTTCTTCGACAATCTCGCGACGCTGCTCGCCGTGATTGGCAGCATCAAGCTCGTGCTTTCCGGCTTTTACGACGGCATGCCGCCAGAGGACGTCGGCAGGCTTGATCCTGTGAAAGCCCCCTACTACGACGCGGTGAACGACTTGATTTACACCAAGACCGTCCCGGGTCTCGCCTGCACCATGTGCTATGGCAACCTGTACTACGCCCTGATGGCCATCCGGCTGGGCATGAAGGAGGACCGCAACGGCGAGGTGACGGCACTCCCCTTTGGAATCAACACGCCCGGCGCGTTCGCATTCATCTTCGGCGTCTTATCGCCGGCCACCATGGCATGCTCATTCGGATCCCCAACTTTCCCCAATGGCTGCTCGCCACCCGAGGACCTCGGGATTACCCTCACAGACGAGGAGTATGTGACGTGCTGGACTGAAGCGGCGACCGAGGGCTGGAAGGCCGGCGTGCTGAGCAACCTGATGTGCGGCTGCATCTGCATAGTGCTCGGCCTATTCGGCTCCCTGATCGTGCTCCTCACGCCCACCTCGGCCATGCTCACCTCGCTCGCCGGCATCGGCTTCGCCTTCCTCGGCTTTGCGCAGGCAGCCAACAACTTTTCGGAGCCGCTCGCCGGCTTCCTTCCGTTCTTCATGTGCATCGCGCTCTTCTACGGCAACGTCAACACGGGGTGCTTCCCGCAGGCGCTCATGATTGCACTGACTGGTATCGCGCTCGGGTGGGCCGACGGCATCGCAAACGTCGACGGCATCAAGGCGGCGAGCTCAGAGGTCAAGTGGCGCGGCGTCTCTTGGGGGTACGATGCGTGGACCGACTGGACGCACGCCACTGAGTATCTCGGCACGCTGATCCCGGTCGCCTTTGCGGCGTCGGCCAACTCGCTCATGAATGTCCTCTCAGCGGCGGAGGCCGGTGACTCGTACAACGTGATCGAGGTGATGTGCAGCGACGGCTTTGGCGCCTGCATCGCCGCCTTTCTGGGCACGCCGTTCGGCACCAGCGTCTACATCGGCCACCCGGCGTACAAGAAGATCAACGCGGGCGTCTGCTACGCGCTTCTCAACTGCACGCTCTTCATGGTTTTCGCGCTCTTCAGCGTCTTCGCCGTCATCGCGGCGGCGGTGCCGCTGCCCGCCGTCTGCCCGCTCATCTTCTTCGTGGGCATGATGATTTGCCAGGAGGCAATGGCCAGCATGCCCACGCGCCAGTACCCGGCCTTCATCATCGGACTCTTCCCCTCCACCCTCGACTGGGCCATCACGAGCGGCGTCAACCACGGCGGCATCGGCACCAACGCCTACTTCGGCCTCGCGGCCCTCAAGCCGGGCGCCATCTTGCTGTCGACCTTCCTGTGCGCCATCTCGATACACTTCATCGACCGCAAGTACGGCGCCGCCATGGCGTGGTGCATCATGGCGGCGATCCTCTCCGCCGTGGGCCTCCTGCACCAGGACGGTGTGGCAGCCAGCAAAGAGGCCTGGGAGTTATGGCTGGAACCGTCCGGCATGTTGTACTGCGAAGAGAATTGCGCCCCTGGTTCACCGGAGCCGCCGGAGTTCTTCACCAAGACGGTGAAATGGCGCTTCTCTGCTGCGTACGGCACCGTGGCGGTGATGGCCATCTTCCTCTGGATGGGCCAGTGCTGCGGCCTCGTCGACCCACCGATCGTCGACGAGGTTGGCGACGCGGACGAGACGAAGAAGTCGCAGATCCAAAACTCGATCCGCAGCGCGAGGGCGTCGGGCCGCATCTCCAAGGCTCCGTTCTCGGAACGGCAGGGCTCCAACGCCTCCGCAAAGGCCATGGCCTGAGGGCTTGGCGAAGCCCAGCAGACAGTGCGGGCAGGAGGGGGCGAGGCTCCGGCATCGGCGGACCGCGAGTGCTGGGACCGGCTAAGAAACTGCAGGGACCCAGACGCCAGAGAGCGAGATGGGTGTATGTTCCGTGTCGCCGCGGCGCGTGCAGGTAGGAGAGAGTCAGGGCTCTTATTCGGACGGCTCTATACGTGCGCAGGGAGGAGCATGGGGGGAGCGGGGGGGTTGTCATGAGTGAGAAATGTTTCCCCCTCTCTTCCGGGGCAGCGGGGGGCACACAAGCCACAACACATGAAAATCTCCGCAGACCGCACGCGCGGAGACCGCGAAACGCGCCCGAGACGCGACCGACGCGAGACGGACCCCCTGCCACCCCCGAGAGGCGAGAGACTCACCCGCGAGAGGTGAGCGCGACCCGCACGTCCGCCGGCCGCGCAGGCCGGCCCCGAGCGCCCGCCGAGTCGCCGCCGAGCGACAGCGAGTCGTGCCACTCCGGAGTGTGCGGCAGCGAGCGGGCCCGCGAGAGCCGGGCCGCGCCGGCCCCGCAGGGCGCTGTTAATTCTTTATTTATTTACCTTCGAAAAGGACCAGCCCGGGCGCCCCGTCCGCGCAGAGCTCTGACGAGAGTCTGCAGTCTCTCACCCCAGCTCTGAACTCGTGACAAAGCCCCTAGGACTGCCTGCCCGCCTGACTTGCACGCTGGCCGAGCTCATACTCCCTCGCCTTGTTGAACTTTTTCCGAAAGAGCCGCCGGCGCGAGAAGAGGGCGTCGATCGGGTCGCCCCGCTCGGACGCGGAGCGCAGCGCGTCGACGAGCGGGGCGCTGAGGTCGGTGTAGAGGGCGGTGGCGACGCCGGAGCGGCCGGCGCGCGCGGTGCGGCCCACGCGGTGGATGTACTCGACCGCGTTGGCCGCCATCTCGTACTGCACCACGTGGGCAACCTGCACAGCGCCGCAGAGCGGGGAGGAAGTGAGGGGGGTGCCGCCGCTCTCGGCCCCTTTCTTTGCTTCCCTCCCGCCCCCT
>NW_005201004.1:293285-295234 GCF_000372725.1 Emiliania huxleyi CCMP1516 | reverse complement strand
GCCGCCATCTCGTACTGCACCACGTGGGCAACCTGCACAGCGCCGCAGAGCGGGGAGGAAGTGAGGGGGGTGCCGCCGCTCTCGCCCCCTTTCTCTCCCTCCCTCCCCCCCCCTCCCCTCTCGCACGGGCGGGCTCACGTCGGTGAAGTCGATCCCGCGCGAGGCGAGGCCGGTGCAGACGAGGACGGGCAGCTCCCCCTGCTGGAAGGCTGCGAGGTGCTCCCGCCGCTCCTCCGGACCCACGCCTGCTCGAGACGCGCGCACAGCCGGCCGGGCTCAGTGTGCCGATCCACATACCGCGCCGATTGCGCCGCGCGGGCGAGAGGCGGGGGCAGGGGCGGAGCGGAGGGAGGGAGGGAGAGGGGGGGGGGGGGGGTTGGCGGGCCGTTGTGGAAGGCGGCGCAAGTGCGGACGCCCTGCAGCTCCGCCTCGGCCGCCTCCGCCGGGGCGAGCGTGTTTGCGAACACCAGAGTGCGGCCCTGCGGCCCCTGCTGCACTGCGGCGCGGAGCGCGGCGGCGCGGCTCTCCTCGCCCACCTATCCCAGACGGCTCCGAGACGGCTCTCACGGCCTCCGAGGCACGGCCGGCGGCTTGCGCGGCGCTCGGTCTCGGCCCGCACACCCGCACGAAGAACTGACGCAAACAGGGGATATCCCGGCGACATCTCGGCGACATCTCGGCGACGTCGCGGCGATGTCTCGGCGACATCTCGGCGACATCCCGGCGACATCTCGGCGATGTCTCGGCGACATCTCGGCGATGTCTCGGCGCACCCGCACGAAGAACTGACGCAGCCGAGGGCCGATCGAGTGGTGCTCGCGGCCGGTGCGCACCCACGCCGCCGCCTGCAGGCAGGCTCCGAGGCGGTGCAAGGGGGAAGACGCTCCGAACAACGACGGGCGCTCCGCCTCCCGCTCGCTCACCGGCCAGCTCCGCTCGACGTGCAGGTGGACGTTCTTCGTGCCAGCGTTCGGCATGGTGGCGCCCACCAGCACAAACTGCTTGAGGCCCGCCCACCTACAGACCAACGCCCAGAGACGCGCCTCCGAGCCGGACACTGCGTGCGGCGCGGGGCCGCCCGACGCCCGCACGTCTTTGCGCGAGCCATGCGTACCGCCTCCCTCGCCGCCTGCCGCACATTCTTTCATCCATAGTGCTCACTTCACAATGAGAGCCACGCGTGCCGAGTCCCTCACCGCCTGCCGCTCCGCGTCGCTGCCGACGCGGTGCAATCCGATGCGAGCGCGTGCGAGGTCCCTCCCCGCCATCGAGCCCTCCTCGGCCGCCGACGCCTTGGCCGCCCGCTTGAGCTCGGCGCAGATCTGCTCCACCTCGTACCGGTCTCGGATCGCCTACAAGGGAGGCTGGCCACGCGCCGTCCGGCAAGGACGGCAAAGAGCCGCCGCCGCGCGACCCGGCTCGCGGCTCGCCGGCTTGAAGGAGCCCGCGAGGAGCTGGTCGGCCTCGTCGAGCACAGCCCACCTGCTCGCAGGCCGGAGCGCGTGAGCAGCGCCGCCGCACCCTCCCCGCCCTCCTACCACCTAGCCCTGAGCGAGGTTACCGCTGGCAGAGTGCCGCGCGGGGTGCCGGACCTGTCAGCGGAGCTCTGCAGGCTCAGGCTCCGCCCAGTCCACACGCGGGTGAGGGAGGCGCCCGTCGCGTCGTGAGTGACGCCGGGCGAGTGGTCCCGTCAGATGGTCGGAACTAATCCCGGCAGGTCACCCGGTCGAGGCGATCGCGGCGTGACTCAGGACCGCGGTTTGATTGATGATGTGTGACCGCGTTTGCGCAGCGCGTCCTGACAGAACACAGAAGCGTTGTTTGCATGTGCACATGTGCATGTGCATTGCAATACTCCCAGACGACGCACCCAGCGGATCGACCACACACAGAAAAGTGCTCCTTTTGTCGGGTTGCGAGCCTCTCTCAAAAAAGAGAAAAGTCGGGTG
>NW_005201004.1:282891-293185 GCF_000372725.1 Emiliania huxleyi CCMP1516 | reverse complement strand
GAGCCGCGCCACGAGCGCAGGGCGACGGCGGGGGTGGCGCAGAGGACGTCCGCCTCGCCGTCGGCGTCCGCCTAGGCACGCAGCCCGCACGCCTCGGGACGCGGGCGCGGCAGCCACGGCGCGGCGCGGAGACCCCTCTGTCCTCGGTCAGCGCCGACGAGCGCAGCTGCAGCGACGGAGGCAGGCCGGCGAGCAGCGCTCGCACCGTCGCGTGGACCTGCACGACGAGCTCGCGGTTGGGCGCGAGCAGCAGCGCCTGCGACGGCACGCGCGGCAGCACCAGCCGCCCCTCCTCGCCGCGCGCCCTCCTCGCCTCTGCGACCAGCTCCTCCCTCTCCTCGAGCATCGCCTGCAGCACCGGCAGCGCGTAGGCGATCGTCTTGCCCGACCCGGTCTCGTCGAGCAGCACCACGTCGCCGCCGCCGCGCACGAACGGCCACGCCTGCCGCTGGATCTCGGTCGGCGCCTCGAACCCCAACCCCTGCAGGCCCGCCAGCAGCGGCTCGGACACACCGAGCTCCGCAAAGGAGCCGCCGTCGGCCGACGAGCACACCGCGCGGTGCAGCGAGGAGCGGTGCAGCGAGGGGCGGCCGCCCACCCGCGGCGCGTAGCGGAGGAGGGGTAGGACGGCGGCGAGCATGTTCCTGTTGGTCGCTCGAGCGTGGCGGGCTTGGGCGAGCGACAGGCGAAGACGGCGCGGGGATTTTTTTTCTAGGGATCCTTCTAGGTAAGGTAGTTGTACCACTGGCTCTCGTGGCCCGTGGCGCGTGCCCGGGTGGAACAGGGCGGGCTGCGGCGGGCGCATAACTATTCACAGCTAATGAAAACTATAAAAACTCGCGGCTTCATCAAAGTTTGAGGTGGCTTCGTCCTCAGCACCATCAAGACAGCTCTATTCACACCCTTTTTGGTTTGAAGCCACTCGGGGATGCTTGTTTACACCCAACCGACGAGTGGCTGGGCCCTCTGACCTGAGCTGGAGCCGAGGCGCGCCACGCCAAGGCGCAAGGGGGACAAGCGACGAGAGGGGGAGTTGAGTAGTGTCTTTCGCCCCAGGATAAAAAGCAACTTTTTTCAATACGCGCCGCGGCGCGCCGTACACCCTGTGACACCGCAGTCTGCGCGGTGCGCGCGTGGTAATGTGGAGCTTGACTCCTGCAGAGGGCTCGGCAGACAGCCGCGGCGGGCACGCCGCCTGACACTCAGTGACTCAGACACGCTGCCGACAGCTAGCAGAGCCTCCTCGAGCACGAGGGCCCGTTGCAAATCGACGTCCTGGAGGTGAACACGTCGACACTGGAAGGCTCATCGTCCTTGTAGAACCCATTGGTGTCGCCCTTGCGGATCCACCTCTCGTTGCTGATCGGACAAGGCAGGCCGAGAAAGCAGCAGACTCCGTTTTCTATCTTCACGTCGTCGCCCTCCGCCGTGAGCGTAGTGATGCCACACCCACCAGGTAGACAGCAGCAGATCCACGTGCCGGTGAGCTCTTGCGCCGACCACAGCGGCTGGCTCCCACCAGCAGGGATGCAGCCGATGGGCACAGTGCGATGCATGGACTGCTGCACCGGTGCCATCTGCGGTGCTGCCGACGTTGCCATCATCATCGGCGCACCGCCAACAGGGACCACAGTCGCCATGACCACTGGCGCTGCCGGCACATTAACGATCATCTGCTGCCCCTCGCCGACGGGCGCGACCACCTCCATAGGACCTTCCGGCGTGTTGACCTGAAACGACATGCCCGCGTAGACCCCAGGCGGCACGGTCACCTGCATTTGCTGCATTGCCGCCGCCGCCGCCGCCGCCGCCGCCGCCGCCGCCGCCGCCGCCGCCGCCGCCGCCGCCCCGCCGCCGCCCTGCACTCGCTCCAAAAGAGGCGGGCACTTGCGGTGTTTTTCTTTTTTGAGAGATGCTCGGACCCGACATAAGTAGAGGAGTCAAGAGAGTTGTTGTTGTTGTTTCATAAGTACCGGGAACAGTTTTCTTGGTGTGGTCGATCCGCCGGGTGCGTCGTCTGGGAGTATTGCAATGCACATGCACATGTCATGCACATGTGCATGTCTACGCCCTTAGTACATGTGCACATGCAAACAACGCTTCTGTGTTCTGTCAGGACGCGCTGCGCAAACGCGGTCACACATCATCAATCAAACGGTCCTGAGTCACGCCGCGATCGCCTCGACCGGGTGACCTGCCGGGATTAGTTCCGACCATCTGACGGGACCACTCGCCCGGCGTCACTCACGCCGCGACGGGCGCCTCCCTCACCCGCGTGTGGACTGGGCGGAGCCTGAGCCTGCAGAGCTCCGCTGACAGGGCCGGCACGCCGCCCGGCACTCTCCCAGCGGTCACCTCGCGGAGGGCGAGGACGAGCGGCCTCCCCTTCCGGTAGGCGGCGGCGAACTGGAGCGGCAACATCCCCTCGACGTCCCGTTCATTGAGCAGGCTAGGCCTCGCCTCAGCCAGCGACACTGCGAGAGCGGGCGAGGGGCTGCCGACTTTGAGGAGGGAGAGCAGCGTCACGCCGCTGGAGACGAGCCAGTCAAGAGAGCAGAGCGTGTCGCGAGCGGCCCGTCTCCACGCCATGGAGACCGCCTTGGCTCGCCGCAGCGCGTCCACGGCCGTCAGCTTGGAAAGGACGCACAGCAGCGCATCTTCCGACAGCTCGACACCGAGGCTGGGGTCCGCGGGGAAGCAGGACCATCGAGCTGGCGTGTCGGACGCCGGCGATGGAGCAGGTGGGAACACAGAATGTCGCGGTGGCGGCGGCGGGCTGACCACCAGCGGCGGAGGCGAGAGCATGGTGTGTGTGTGTGTGCCGTTCGGACGCGTCCCTGTCGTGCCGAAGAAGAAGAATTTTAGAACCATCTCAACCCCATAGATCGAGAGAAACAGATAGACAGGAAGGCGAAGAACACTCGAGAGAAAAAGATGGACAGGAAGAACACTCAGCCCCTGGCCGCGTCCACCCAGCGCGGTAAGGCGTAAGGGTGGACGCGGGACAGAAGACGACACGCTCTCACCTGGCAACCCTGTCTGCACGTCTTGCGCGCGCGTGAACAGGGCTCCAGGCCCCAAATGACGTGTGAGTGTTAGAGTTGTTTGGTATTGCTAAAAATCTCTCTCAGAAGACGACGGCACGCTCGATCGAGCGACACACCGCCGACACGCTATAGTGGGGTTCGCGGGGACCGACGCAGGAGAAGAAAGTGGGGCACAGGGAGCCAGATCCTTTGCGCATCTGCGCCGCCAGCCGCGCGCCGCACTGCGGCGCAGCCGCCGCCACAGCAAGCGAAGCAGCGACGAGCAGCGCGCGCGCTGAGCCCTGGTCTGACAGCCTGACAGCAAACCCCGGACAGCGCCTGACAGTGCCCGACAGCCTGACAGCGTTGACAGCACTTCTCTGACAGCCTGACAGCACGTATCTGACAGCCTGACAGCAGAGTCTGACATCAGAGGGGCTCTGTCGCTGTCAGGCCCTAACGTGACAGCCTGACAGCTGCCCGACAGCCCGACAGCACACAGTGGCCTGACAGCAGCGCTGACAGCCCGACAGCCCGACCAGCCCGACAGCAGCACAGACCACACACAGGCCGTGCAGCCTCTTTCTTGTGCCCCATGAGGGTATAACAAAACTATTACATGCAAAGACATGTAGTCATGGGATGGTCATGGGTCTCTCCTAGGGTCTCTCTCTCAACCCTCCCGCCCCACCTCTGCGGACCCGCGGCTGTGCTACTACAAATGAAGCTACCAGCTAGCCTTCTGGGGCCCTACAGCCATATGCCTACAGCGTCTGGGTGGGGGTGGCCGCCGCCGTTTGTGCCGCCGCTGCCTGCGCCTGCGCCGCCATCTGCGCTCCCCAGCACCCGACAGGTGGCCGTCGCCGACGGCACGGTAGACGCACGCCGCGCCACTGGCAGCTCGAGCGCAGAGTACCTGCGCCAGCTCTCGACGAGTCAGCGCAGCAACGGGGTCTTCATCAACGACCCCAAGGGCCTCTTTATCCTCCGGTGGTACCGTGAGGTGAAGGGTGACGGGACCCCCCCAGACGGCCCGCGCTACCAGAAACAGAGCGTGCAAGTACTACAAGCTGACGAACGACAACGATGGGGAGGCCTTCCGCTGGACCAGCAACTACCAGATCATCAGCAAGGTGTACCTGAAGAAGCACTCCAGCCTGCCTCTCTGCTATTCTCTCAGTGCGGCAGACAAGAAGATGGTGACGTCCACCATGAAGAAGATGGTGGGACCGGAGGCAGAGTAGAGACTAGAGTATGTGTGCTGTGTGCAGTAGAGTCCTGCTGGTCTCCTCTGATAGTGTCATAAGTGTGGCTGGTGTGTGTCAGAGCCTGACAGCACCCCGACAGCACCACCTGACAGCACCTGACAGCAACAGCCCAACGTCTGACAGCAGCAGCAGCCTGACAGCTCTGACAGCTCCGACAGCGTCTGACAGCAACACCCGACAGCTCTGACAGCACCCGACAGCTACAGAGCCCCTCTGATGTCAGACACGCACCCGACAGCACCCGACAGCACTGACAGCACCCGACAGCTGGTCTGACAGAGGCACCTGACAGTGCCTGACAACTGCCCGACAGCCCGACAGATCACCTGACAGCACCTGACAACCTGACAGCCAGGGCTCAGCGCGCGCGCGCGGCGGCGGCCAGCCGTCGCAAGCCAGCCCGCGGCCGGCCTCGACCGGCCGCGCAGCCGCCCGCCCGAGGGCGAGCATGGAGCGGCCAAACTTAGAGACTGATGGCTAAGCCACCCCTCCCCTCCCCTCCTCCCCGCCCGCCTGCCCGCCCGCCCCGCCCCCCTCGCCCGCGCACTGGCCACCGCCCTTCGCGCATTGACTTATAGGCGCTCGAGACCTCCTCTCGCTGCCTACTCGCTGCCTCTGGGGAGGAGGGGAAGACGTCAGGTTGAGCTGGACTCGCCAGGCTGAGGCCCCTCCCCGAAAGGCAAGTATTAGCCTCACGAAATCCCCGTCCGTAGTCCGCCCCGCTCCAACCCACCCGCGCTAGGTCTCGGGCGGCGAAGGGGTCACACCCGACGACCTCGGGAACTAGCCGGGGCAGTCGGAGAAGGGGCAACTCCGTGCACTGACGGTCGGCCCCCAGAAAACACCTCGAGAACCTCGAGAGACGGTATCGAGGTCTCTGGTGGCTCTCTCTCGGCTGTTCCGCAAGGCGACCACCGAGGATCAGGACAGCACATGCTTGCCACAGCAAAAAGGCTTCCGCGGGCCGCGCCCGCGCTGCTCCGCGGCGCCGCGCGCCGGCTAGCAGCGCCGGCGCGGGCCGACTCGAACGTCCCGTTCGCGACCAGCCTCAACGCGAGCCTCGCCGAGACGGATCCGCAGCTCTTTGACATTGTCGAGCAGGAGAAGCGGCGGCAGCGCTGCTCGCTTGTGCTTATCCCGTCGGAGAACTTCGCGTCGCAGTCGGTGCTCGACGCGCTGGGGTCGGTAATGCAGAACAAGTACTCGGAGGGCTACCCGCACGCGCGCTACTACGGCGGCAACGAGTACATTGACATGGCGGAGGACCTCTGCCGCTCGCGTGCGCTGGAGGCGTTTGGGGTGACGCCCGACGCGTGGGGCGTCAACGTGCAGCCGCACTCGGGCTCGCCGGCCAACTTCGCCGTCTTCTCCGCCCTGCTGCAGCCGCACGACAGGCTGATGGGCCTCGACCTCCCGCACGGCATCGGCCGCCGCCCTGCGCCGAGGCGAGGAGGCGGCGCCCTTGCCTTGAGGCTGGTCGGGAGGTTGGCGTAGGCGGCCACCTGTCGCACGGCTTCCAGACCGAGACTGGCCGCTCCATCTCGATGGTCTCGCGCTACTTCACCTCGATGCCGTACCGCCTCAACGAGGACCCTCCGAGACCGCCGCACGCAGAGAGTCGGGCAGCCGGGCGCTGAAGCGTGTTGCGTGTCTCGCACAGGCGACTGGGATCATCGACTACGACAAGCTGGAGGAGTCGGCCACCATCTTCCGGCCCAAGCTCATCATCGCCGGAACGCCCGCCCCCGGCCGCAACGCCGCAACAGCAGCGCCGGCCGTCGGCGTCTCAGCCCTCTTCCGCTGCCGCGCCTGCAGGCACGTCTGCGTACTCGCGCCACATCGACTACGCGCGGATGCGCCAGATCTGCGACAAGGCGCCGCCCCTCGCCTCCTGCCCGGCCGAGGGGGGGCGCCGCTCCCCTCTTCGCTCCCCCCCCCGCGCCTCACCGCGTGCGTGATCTCGCCAGGTCGGGGCGGTCCTGCTCGCAGACATGGCGCACATCTCCGGCCTCGTCGCAGCAAAGGAGCGAGAGCACTCTAGCCCGTATAGCACAGAGGACGCGCACCCTCTGGCCTCGTCGCCGCAATGGCTCCCCGAGACTAACCCCCCCCCCCTTCCCACACACACACACACACACTCACATGAAACCTCAACGCCCCTGCCCCCGACCCTACTCCTCTCGAAACCCCCCCCCCCCCCCCGAAGGTTGTGCCTTCCCCCTTGGACTACGCGGACGTCGTCACCACCACCAGGCACAAGTCCCTACGGGGACCGCGAGGTGTGCGCCCCGCCGCCGTGTTTTGCACCACGGCCATGGGGCGGCCCACCCCCGCCGCAATAGGGGGCCGCTGCTGCTGCTGCCGCCGCCATTGCTGCCGCCACTGATGCCCCCGCCGCCGATGTTGCCGCCGCCTTCGCCGCCGCCGCCGCCTGGCTCCTTTCGCGCTGCTCGACGGGGCCCGGGCGGGACAGCCCCCCCCCCCCCCCCTTCGCGCGGCTCTCAGGCGCGATGATCTTTTACCGGAAGGGCGTCAAGGGGGTCGACAAGAAGGGGAAGGAGATCGCGTACGAGCTCGAGGGCCCCATCAACCAGGCCGTCTTCCCGGGCCACCAGGGCGGGCCGCACAACCACACCATCGCCGCCCTCGCCACCGCGCTCAAGCAGGCGGCCGCGCCAGAGTTCGTCGAGTACCAGCAGCAGGCGCCATGAGCCGAGGGGTAGCCGAGAGACGGCCGAGAGACAGCCGAGGGACAGCCGAGAGACAGCCGAGGGATAGCCTGGACAGCCAAGAGGCAGCCGAGAGACAGCCGAGAGCAGCCGAGGGCCGAGAAGAGCCGAGAGCAGCCGAGAAGAGCCGGGAAGAGCCGAGAAGAGCCGAGCAGCAGCCCCTCGTTGCTTGGGACTAGCGCGCGTGCGCCGCGTGACAAGGTCGCGAGTCTGGCTCACAGCCTGGTTCAGAACACAGACAGCCAGGAGCGGACAGACAGCGATCACAGCCTGCTTCACGCGCGCCTGGTGAGCAGGTGCTCCGCAACTCGGCTCGGTTCGCCGACGCGATGAGCGAACGCGGCTACTCTCTCGTCTCGGGCGGCACGGACAACCACTTGCTGCTCGTCGACCTCAAGCCGTCCGGCACCGCCTCCTAGACACCTCCTAGACACTTCCTACACACTTCCTACACACTTCCTACACACTTCCTGCTCGTCGACCTCAAGCCGGCCGGCACCGACGGCCCCCCGCTCCTGCACCGCCGCGGCGAGGAGGTGGCGCGACACGTCCCGGACATGTCCCGGACATGTCGCGGACATGTCGCGTAGGCATCGACGGCGCGCGCGTCGAGTCCGTGCTCGAGCTCGCCAACGTTGCACTCAACAAGAACACCGTGCCGGGCGACAAGTCCGCCTTCATCCCGGGCGGCATCCGCGTCGGCACGCCCGCGCTCACCTCGCGCGGCTTCGCGGAGGAGGACTTCGCCGCCGTCGCCGAGTTCATCCACCGCGGCGTGGGCATCGCAAAGGAGATCAACGGCGCCGACGGCGTCGGCCGGAAGCTCGCAGACTTCAAGGCGCGCCCTCCGCATCCCGCACCCGCGTCCCGCCCCGCGTCCTCTGTTCCCCTACACACACACACACACGCACGCACACACACACACACACCACCTGGCTCGCGCGCCCCTGGCCGGCTGATCTCCGCCGCCCCTGCTCGCCCTCTCCAGGCGGCGCTCAAGCAGCGCGAGTGGCCCGCGCTGCGCGAGCTGCGCGCCGACGTCGAGGCCTTCGCTTCCCAGTTCCCGGTCGTCGGCTTCGACGAGACGACCATGAAGTACAAGTAGACGCTCGTCGCCCCTCTCTCTCTCTCTCCCTCCCTCCCTCCCCCCCCCCCCCCCCTCTCTCTCTCCCGACCCTCGCAACGACCCGCCTGTCTCCGCTCGTGCTTGGCTCGCCGCGCAGCATCAGCACCTGAAGCGGCTTAGACAGTAGCGGTTCCCGTACAGTCGCCCGCGCCAGAGAACCTCCTGCTGTCCGGGCCGGGGCGCGGGGTATAGCCGCCGCGCGCCACACACACCAACACATACTCGTGTCTTGAGCATGACAGCGAGTCCGACTCACTCAGGTATTTTTATTGAGATTTCACGCCAACTCTACGTATATATGACTTTGTGGAGCTGGACGCGGCTGCGGCGTGGAGCTCGAGCCTCGAGTCCACCCGCCTCGCGAGACGCGACGCGAGCGCGCGCGCGGAGGGGCGAGGGGCAGGCCAGGGGGAGGCGGGCCCGGGCGGTTACGCTTCCCCCAGGATTAGTCCGCTTCTCTGCCCATCTCGTTCCCGTCCTACCAGAGAAGCCACGTCCCCGCACGAGCACACGACCGCAACGAGCCCACGACTCGCGGGCGGTCTCGCGCTCGGACACCCCCATCACGATCGCCTACTCCCTACTCTCTAACCCCTCCACCTGCACCCCAAACGCGCGAAAACCGGGAAAACGCGCCGCGAAAACGCATTCAAAATCAGAAAAGGTGGAAAAACCTCTGGCTAGGAAGGAAAAACTCACGGAAGTTAGCCAGGGCCAAAACGACGCCCTCGACGGTCTACCACAAGAGCGCAAAACAACAGGCTATACTGGGCCGAAGTGGTGATCAAACTTGAACAAGGGGACGGCCGACACCAACAGCTTCACCGGTCGTATGTCTGTCCTATCCCTGGTGCCGCCGCTGCCACAGCCGCTCCCACCGCTTCCACAGCCACTGCCTCCACTACCACAGCCGCTGCCGCCGCAGCCACAGCCGCTTCCACCTCTTGGAGAGCCGCTTCCGCCGGCATCTGTCGCGCCTGCACCGCCACCACTGCCCCCCCGCCCCCCAGCATCCCTTCCCTTGAGCAATGATCCACCGCCGCCGCCGTCATCCCCACAGCCACCCTTCGGAGAGCCACTGCCACCGCAGCCGCTGCCGCTGCCGCCGTTCCGGGAGCCGCTTCCGCCTGCATCTGCAGCGCCTGCATTGCCACTGCCCGCACCGCCATTCATGCCCCTTGGTGATGTGGATGTGCGCGCAACGCTGGGGTGCGAGGACCTGGACACCCAATGCCTCGGTTGGGCACGAGAAGACTACTGCACGCAGGGATACGTCGAGCATATGGCTCGATACTGTCGCAAGTCGTGCGGCCTGTGCGACCCACCGTCGCCACCATTGCCGCCATCGCCGCCTTCGCAGCCCTTTCCACCACCCTCGCCACCCTCGCCACCCGGGCCGCCCTCGCCTCCCGGGCCGCCGCCACACCCCCCATCGCCACCACTCCCTCCACCGCCGCCTCGGCCACCGCCCTCTCCCTCTCCACCGCCAGTGTCGCCATCTCCACCTCCTCCACCGCCTTCACCGCCTGCCCCACCGCCACTGCCTCCGACGCTGTGCTCGTGCGACGCCGTCCTGATCAGGGGCCTTGACGCCGCGTTCGGGTATAGCCCTGGTCAGGTCTATGATGGCACGTTCATTCGCACCGCCGCCACCACCGCCCCAGACCACTACGTCTACCGAGCCCCCAACGGCATGCAGCTCTACCAGGCGCAGGAGGGAGCTTCGGTGCTCTGGGTAATTGGTGCAAACGTCGGACAGACAAATGGCCTCGCCGTGAACTCCGAGGTCGGAGCCGACCAGCGCTGTCCAGACACGCTACCGAGCGCATGGGCCGTCCTTGGCAAAGTGGATCCGTCAGTGACCGCGACATGCCCGTCACCGCCGCCATCTCTGCCACCGCCGAGCCCTTTTCCCGCGCCACCACCGCCGCATCCTCCCCCGCCATCGCCATCCCCGCCACCGCCGCCGAAGCCTCCTCCACCGTCGCCTTCTCCACCCCCGCCGCCAAAGCCTCCTCCACCCTCGCCCCTCCTCCGGCCCCCACCGGACCCTCACTGCACCTCCCTGGAACTGTAACTGTCCATTGGTGATGCATTTCCCCTCCCCAACAGGCTGTTCACTTTGAAAATCCCCTGGAAACCCTC
>NW_005201004.1:280955-282791 GCF_000372725.1 Emiliania huxleyi CCMP1516 | reverse complement strand
CCCGACCCGTGCCCCTGCGACGATCTCGTGCTCAGCGGCCTCGACGGCGCGCTCGGGTATAGCCAGGTGTACGACGGCGCAATGTACGACGGCATATTTACCCGCACCATCATCGCTAACATCCCGCACCACTATGTCCTTGTGCCGCTCGTCTTCTTCATTCTCCTGCTACGAAGCTCGCCAGCAGCGCGCGCAAAGCGGCCCACCCCGCTGGCGAGTGCTTGCGGGCGCGGTCCCCTCGCCCCCGCCTCGGCCGCCCCGTCGCCGCCCGGCTCGTTCGACTTTGAGCCCCGCTCTCCTGCGCCTCGCAGCTTTCTGTGGCGTGACTACCGCGCGCCGCTAATGTACTGGGAGCTTCTGGACCTGATTCGCAAGATCTTCTTGGCCGCGCTCATCCTCTTTGTGCAGACGGACCTCGGCGAGACCAAGGTGCTGCGCTTGGTGATCGCCGCGCTCGTCTCTGCGGTGTACCTCGTCGCGCTGGCGCTGGCTCGCCCCTTTGAGCGCTCGGACGACCTCTACCTGTCCTGCCTGTCCAACCTGCTGCTCACGTGCTGGTACGCCACGGCCGGCCGCGATGCCCCTCCCCTCTCGGAACGCACTACGCACCCACTCAGCCCCTACCCGCTTTCCTCACCTCAGCTTTGTCGTGGGCATCTTGGTAAACATCTGCGACGGCGACGTGGCGGACTGCGACCGCGTGAGCGGCCTGTCAACTACCCGCGCCACGATGATGGTGCTCGTCGCCTCTTGCACCATGCTCGTCGTGTCGCCCCTCGTCGTGCTGAGCAAGACGGTCGACGCCTGGCAAGCGGACCAGATAGCAGACAATGTGCGCTCGAACCTGCAACGAGCCCAAGAGGCAAAAAAGGGGCGGCCTGCGGTCAGGTCGCCGCGAGAAGAGGCGCCTCCCGCCTCGGAGGCCGTGGAGCGCGGCCTCTCGCTACAGGTGTAGCACATCCGTGGCATGGCATGGGGAGACGGCGGTGAGCGTGTGCGGTAGACTAGGTAGCGCGCGGCACAGCGCCATTCTGGTGGTATTTTCTTCTTATATGACTAGCGGTCAATACCGCGTGTTCACGATGGGCGGGACTCTTTTGCTCCTTTTTACCCATCTCCTAGAAGTTGTCCGTTCAAACCGACAAGCGACATGCGATACGATACACACCAGCCGTCATCAGCCGTCAACCGCCCTCCGCAAGCCCCATACCCATCATCTACCGCCCACACCGCCCACCGCCCACCCCCTCCCACCCACCCCAAAGACCCTCACCCCCCTCGCCGTCTGCTCTTCGCCTTGCGCTCTCACATTTGCTTCGTGGTCTTTGGAATCGGAAGCAACGTGTAGGCGACTCCGCCCCGTGCCCCCGTGGGCGTTTCGACTCCTTTGTCGAAATAGACTGGCAGCGCCCTGAGGAGCAAGAAGCCGAACAGGTTCCAAGCCGTGAAGACAGGGTTCGCCCACGCCAGCCCGAGGCTGAACGCGTAAACGTACTGCTGCCCATCCCCACCGACCGCGGCGTCCCATCCACATGGGACCTGCCCAGGCAGCGCCGGGGCCAAAGAGCCGGTGGGCTTGGAACGCGATGGGCACGGAAGAAAGAAAGAAAACAGACAACCCAAGGGAGGGATGGGAGGACGGCACGCCGCCACCACACAGGGATTTTAAGGAGAGGGGTGTTGGATATGCAACGGTGGCATAAAGTGAATGATACACCGTCGCAAAACTGCATTGGGTCTCGAGTTCGAATCCCGCAGTTCGACTCGGCGCAAAGAACCTATACGGGCGTTGTCACTGTTTCGAAATCCAACTTAGCGTTCACCTAGTATCCGTCC
>NW_005201004.1:268505-280855 GCF_000372725.1 Emiliania huxleyi CCMP1516 | reverse complement strand
TCCCCCCCCGTGCCGCCATCGTTGCCTCCAGTATCGCCGGATCCTTGCCCGTGTGACGATGTCGTGCTCAGCGGCCTGGACGAGGCGCTCGGGTACAACCCCGGCCAGGTGTACGATGGCACATTCACCCGCACCGCCGCCCTAGATCACCACGCTTACCGAGCCCCCAACGGCATGCAGCTCTACCAAGCGCAGGAGGGAGCGTCGGTGCTCTGGGTGGTTGGTGCAAACGCCGGACAGACAAATGGCATCGCCGTGAACTCCGAGGGGGGAGCCAATCGGCGCTGCCCGACTGCACTGCCGCGCACGTGGACTGTGCTGGGCAAGGCCTCGCCTCGACTGACCCTGACATGCCCACCCTCGCCGCCCGCCCCGCCACCCTCGCCGCCACCTTCGCCGCCTTTTCCGCCAATGGCCCCTCGAGTTTAGAGAGAGATTTTTAGAAGCCAACAAGAAATAGAGCACGGCACGGTGCGCGGAGTCCGCACTTGGAGCACTTGGAGTGCAGTCGGTAACCTCACATCCAGGGCCGGGGAGCTCAGAAGCGCACCCAGCGGGCCGGATGATCGGTATCGGGTTACGGGCCAGAGAGCCCTAGCCCCGGGGGTGCGCGTTCGCAGGGAAAGGGCTGTAAAGTAAACACGGGTCTCCGAGGGTTGGACCCGCGTACCGGGTTTCCCCTTAACTGCAGGACGCCCCCTCTACTCGGAGCTAGTGGACATTACACTGTACGCCCAAACACATACACTTGCTTAGTCCTCGGTCCCGGAGCTCCACATACTACGCGCGAAAATTCTTTTCGCACAATCCTCGGCCACGGGACTGCCGCGAACTGCCCACACTAACACACAGGTAAAATCCTTTCGCACCGACAAAAATGGGCAACGGCGAGAACATGCCCCATCCACCCCTCGCCGCCGCCCTCGACAAACTGCCGTTCACAAACGCCGGCACCGTCTCCTCGTCTGACGTCTTCACAATGCGTCCTGTCCCGTCCATCTACCTCGAGCCCGAGGCGCCGAGGCGGGCGCGGTGGGCGTGGGCAGAGGGTCCCATTACGCCGTTCAAGCAGTTCTCGTACCTGTACGCTGAAGCCAACGCGACGCCGCCTACAGGCATGCGCTCGGCGCCGCCTCTCGGCGGCCTGGGCTCTGGCACGGTCGAGCTTCGCGCCGACGGCTCGTTGCGCTCGTGGACGATCGAGAATGCCTCTCCGGCCGGGAGCGCAAAGACCGGGCTGCTCGACGAGGCGGCGTTCGGCTACCGGCTCGGAGGCGCTCCAGCGCGGCTGCTGCGCACGCACCCTCCTGCGGGGCTCCCGGGCGTGGAGGGGATCCGGTTCAGCGGCGCGACGCCGTTCACTCGGCTCGCCCCGACTGACTCTGCTCTGCCCGCCGGCGCCAACCTTCGCCTCTACGGCCGCTCGCGCTGGCGGCTGGGAGACCGGTCCGCGTCCGCCGTGCCCGCGGCCGGCTTCACCCTCGTCGCGACCAACCCGACCGGCCGGCCGCTAGCGCTCTCCCTCCTCTTTGTCTTGCCAGTCCAGGTGCAGGCGGGCATGCTGCGCGAGGGAAGCGGGGGCGCGGCGGGCGAGGCGCACAGCGTGGGGGAGTGCGCGGTGCGCTGCCGTGACGAGGCGTCCTGCGCGGCGTGGTCCTTTGTCAACGCGACGCGCCGCTGCACGCGCTTCGCAAACTTCTCCGCCGTCCCGCCGGCGGCCAACTCTGCGTCGCCGGCCGACGGCGCAGGGGTGCGGCGCAGAGACGAGCGCGACACGTCCCCGACACGTCCACTACATGTCCGAGACACGTGCCCGACACGTGCCCGACACGTGCCCGACACGTGCCCGACACGTGCCCGACACGTGCCCGACACGTGCCCGACACGTGCCCGACGTATGTGAGGGACGCCCGTCCGCTTGCCCGCAGGTGCGCGGCGCGTGGGGCGAGGCGCGCGGAGATTCGGCAGAGTGCATGACGCTGCGCCGACCGGGCACCCTTCGCGCCCGGCCGGCGACGCGTCCATGACGCGTCCAGAAGCACGTCCCGTGGAAGCGGCCCATATCTAGATAGGCACCCACGCGTCCGCCGGGGAGGTTTCGCTCTGCGGCGCGGGCGAGGGCGGCGCTGCGGCGGCGGAAGTCTCCTTTGGAACCGCCGGTTCGCTCGTCGCCCTGTGGCGATCCTTTGCGGAGGCGGGGCGCCTCGACGGCGCGATGGGAGGCTCGCACGGCGGTGCGGTAGTGCGGCTAGTTGTCGCGCCGCACGGTACGGCGAGTGCAACGGTGAGCCTCGGCTGGTACTTTCCGGCGCGCGACTTTATGGGCGGGCTGGTTGGCAACTTCTACGCCTCCTCGAGGCTCGTGCTCGGCTCCGAGGAGGCGGCGCGCACGCTGCTGCCGGGCAGCGAGGCGGCGGCAGACGTGCGAGCCCCCCCTCCCCCCCCCCCCCTCTCTCGTGTCCCCGGCGTGGCAGCGACATGTCCGCGACACGTCCCGCAGGTGCGCGGCTGGGCTTCCTTCGCGGCGACCCTCTCCTCGCCGTCGAGCAGCCTGCCGGCCTGGCTTGGCGACTCGCTGCTCAACTCCCTCCACCACACGCGCTCGGTGATGTGGCTCGCCGACGGGCGGTGGGAGGAGACTGCCCGAGATCACCCGAGATCACCCGAGATGTGGCTCGCCGGCGATGGGAGGGGGCGTGGGGGGCCCGTCCCGCTCGTCGCTGACATGTCCGCTCGGCGCCCGCCACAGGTGGAGACAGTGGGAGTCGTACTCGTGCGTAAACGTGGACAGCGTGCACAACGATGGAGAGAGGCACCGCGCACCTCATGCTCTGGCCTGGGGGGCTTCTGAACCTTCTACGAACCTTCTACGAGCCTTCTACGAGCCTTCTAGGCACATCCCGTACCTCATGCTCTGGCCCGACGCGCTTCCGTCCAAGATGCGCGCCTGGGCCGCCGGCGCCATGCCGGATGGGATGATCCAGGAGCAGCTTGCGTGCGGCTGCGAGGGACGGCGCTGCCGCACACTCGGAGGCCGCGCGTCTGGACGCATCCCGCGGGGTTCTGGTCGCGTAGGTGCGGCTGCATGGACGGCGTCCCTCCGCGGCTCGGCCGCCTAGATGCTGAATGCTGAATCCCCCCCCCTTTCCAACTTGCCTCTTCGCGGACTCGCAGGATCCCCTCACGCGATGCATGACACTGTCTCCGTACCCCCCCCCCTCCCAGACCCCCCCTCCCGGCTCGGGCATTCCCAACGCGCAGGCTCGACGCGCCGTGCGGCCGCGTGATGGGCGACGTGAGCTCGATGTTTGTCGTCTACCTGCTCGAGTGGTGGCGGTGGACAGCCGATGAGCCGAGCGCCGCATCCCTCGTCGTCGAGATGTGGCCGGCCGCGCGGGCGGCGGCGAGGTGGCAGATGGACCGTTCGGCTGAGTCGGGCTTGCCCACCCGGCTCGTCGACACGTGCGACGGCCTACGCCACGGGCGGAGCATGCTGGGGACCGCCCCGGAGGAGGGCTGCTGGAGCCCTCGCGTAGGTACGACGGGCTTCGCCTCTCGCGCTACAACGTCTCCTGCTTCTCCGCCCTATTCCACCTCCTCGCGATGGCCGCCGCGCGTGAGCTCGCCCTCTCGCCCCCCGTGCGGGACGCCGCCTTTGCCGCCGAGTGCGACGCCGCCCTCGCGCGCGGCCGCGCCGCGATGGACGCGCTGCTCTGGGTCGAGGGGGGAGGCTACTACCGCAGCTACACCGGCGGCGAGGCGCTCATGTCCGACTCGCTCTACGCGCAGGTCCTCGCCGATACGCTCGGGCTCGGCGCACTCACTTCCGACGCGCAGGCCGCCCTCGCCGCCCTCGCCGCCCGCCCCGCTCTTGCCGTTTTTGCCACTTTGCCGCCCTCGCCGCCCTGCCCGCCCTCGCCGCCCTGCCCGCCCTGGTCGCCTTGGCCGCCCTCGCTGCTGTCGCCGCCCTCGCTGCTGTCGCCGCCCTCGCTGCTGCCGCCTTCGCTGCCGCCCTCGCTGCTGTCGCCGCCTTCGCTGCTGTCGCCGCCCTCGCTGCTATCGCGCCCCGCCCCCCTCGGTCCCTCCCACCACCGCCGCCACGCCCCGCCCCGCAGGTGACTCGCCACCTCGCCGCCGTCCTCCAGCGGAACGACTCGCCCTACGGCCTCCTCTGCCAGACCGGCCGCTACCCGCTGCCTGCCGGGGCGGGCGCGGACAACTCGATCTGGATGATGGCTACCGCTACTTGCCGGCGGCGCTGCTGCCGCCCCTCAAGCGCCGCTCTCACGCGTCTCGGCGCGAGAGAGTGTAGGCCAACCCCAACTGGGCGTCGCTGAGCCTGCGGCGCGGCGGCGACCCGCACAAGGCCCTCTCCGTTGTCAACAAGACGTTCGGTTGGGTGCGTGACGCGCTTGCCGACCAGTGGAACGTCGTCGCCGTGTACGGCGGGCTTGGCTACGGCGCCGAGGGCCTCCCCGCCGCCAACTCGCACTACGGGTACCATCTCGTCGCGTGGCACTTGCTCTTCGCCCTCACCGGCCAGGTGTACTCTGCCCGCTCGCGCTCGCTCACGTTCGCGCCCGCGCTGAGGGGCCGGTTCGAGCTGCCCGTGCTGGTTCCTGCTGTGGCGGCGACCCTCTCGCGCGGCAGCGACGGTGAGTGCACGCTCGCGGTGGCGGCGGCAGGCTCGGCGAGCCTCGTGCTGCACACGCTCTCCGTCGACGGCGTAGCGCCACCGGCGGGTGTCTTGCCGGTCAAGCTGGCTCCTGGGCAGAGGGTGTCGTGGGGCGGCGGCGCTGGTGCGCGCACGAAAGTCACTCTTTCGTCTTTGAAACCTGTCGATTAAAAACGCATGCCATGCGCGTGCGCCTAACAGAGGGGGGGGGCGGGGGGGGGGGGGTGAAAGAAAGAAAACATACCTGCCAATAAAGGGGGAAGAGATGCGAAAATCATTTCTTCGTGAAGGCTGAAGCAATTGGCCGGGCTGCGGACTGCAGCTGCGCATAGACGACGCGCAGCCAGGCCGGGTCCAAAATAGAGGTCGAATACTCGCTGCCCCCGGAGAGGGACGACGGGTATCGACGCGGCCCCAGCAAGGTGTACGCCAAGGTTCCCCAGGGGACCGTGGCGACGACCGTCGCCTCGGACTGGCTCGCAAACGAGCTGGCCGAGTATGGAGAGATTGATGCGGCATGCCGCGACAGATTTGTCATGCACCTGATGACGGCCGCCGGCGCCTCGGCGCCGGCCGACGCCGTGTTCAGGTTCACAGCCGGCGAGGCGATGCAGACCTCTCGCCCGACCTCCGCGTCGGGCGAGGACGACGACGAGGACGCCGACCTCCGAGGAGTATTCCGACGACGGGAGGGTGTCCGACTAGCTGGCCTCACCCATATCTTACCCCTTCTGCCCCCCCCTCCTCCGACCCCCCAGGCTAGATGGAGTAGTCAGATGTAGATTCTGCCCCACACAGCCCCTTACCCCCTCACTCTCGCCTCGCTGCTTGGTGTTTCTGAACACGCAGTCGTCCACGCTGTGGGGGTTTGTTATTGTGCGGGTCCTGTGTCTGGGAGGGAGGGAGTGGGGTGCAGGTTGCTCACCCACGGCACCGGGCCGGTGCTTGCACTTTGAATGCCGTGGGGCTCCTGCCCGTGTCCCAGGCGTGGAGATGCGAGGGTCGCCCCCCCTTGCCCCACCACTTTGTGTGTGTGGAGACGTTTACCTTACCTTACCTTACCTTACCTGAAGCAATTTGTGATTTCTCGTCTTGGCCAGGGTTTTCTTTTTGCCCCCAGCGGTCTTTCCCGCCCGCCTGCTCGACCTCCCCAGGGAGCTCCTCGAGCGCGTCCTCTCCCGCTTCGACAGCCCCATCGACATCGCTCGCGTCGCGGCCGTCTCGCTCCTCTTTCACGCCCCGCTTGCGGAGGATGGCATCCGCTTGTGGGCGCAAGAGCGCGGCTTCGAGCTGCCGCCGCAGCCAGAGGGCGAGGGCTGCGCCGTGCGGTGGCTGTGCTATTCGGCGTTGCTGCACGAGTCCAACCGGCCGGCGAGGGCGGCAGCAGGCGAACGGCACAGCGTCTTCATCGACGGCGAGGGGCAGCTCTCGTCGTGCGGCACACGGCATCGGAGGGCGAGGAGGAGGAGGGGGGGGGGGGGGGGGGGGATTTTCCAGGCCTTCTCGGCCACGGCGAGGGCGTGACGCGGCTCAACACACCGACCCGCCTCCCGTCAACGCTGGGTGACGAGCGTGCCGTGAGCGTGTCGGCTGGAGGTGGCCACAGCCTCGCCATCAGCGCCGACAGAGCGCCGTTTGGAGCTGGGGCGATGGGGTGTGTTGCATGCTGGGCCACGGCGATGAGCAGAGCGAGTCGCTGCCCAGGAAGATCGACATCTTCACTGGCGAGCGCGTCGTCGCCGTGTCGGCGGGCAGGGCTCACAGCCTCGCCCTCGCCGCCGACGGCGCCGTTTGGAGCTGGGGCTATGGCGACGATGGCCCGCTGGGCCACGGCGACCAGCAGCGCCAGTCGCTGCCCAAGAAGATCGAGAACTTTGCTGGCCAGCACGTCGTTGCTGTCTCGGCTGGCCAGGGCCACAACCTCACCATCACCGCCGACGGCGCCGTCTTGAGCTGGGGCTGGGGATACTCTGGCCGGCTGGGCCACGGCGACGAGGAGACGCAGCTGCTGCCGAAGAAGGTCGAGGCCTTTGCAGGGCGGCGCGTCGTCGCTGTGTCGGCTGGAGGCGACCACAGCCTCGGCCTTACCGCCGACGGCAGCGTCTGGAGCTGGGGTTGGGGAGGGAACGGCCGGCTGGGCCACGGCGACGAGCAGAACCAGCTGCTGCCCAAGAAGGTCGAGGCCTTGGCTGGCCAGCGCGTCGTCGCTGTGTCGGCTGGAGCCGGCCATAGCCTCGCCTTCACCGCCAGCGGCCCCGTGTTTTCCTGGGGCGAGGGTAGACGCGGCTTCCTCGGTCACGGAGAGGACCTGTCGAACCAGCTGCTGCCCAAGAAAATCGAGGCGTGGGCGCGGGCAACGCGGCCGTAGTATGTGTATGAGGCGCTGCTGAAATCTGGAGGGGGAAGCGATAGCGAGTGTGAGATTCAGATTGATTTGAGCTCTGTGGCGACCGACGCGAGCGCACGCGACGGGGGGGGGTCGGGGCGCGACGCCGACGCGACCGGGGCGGGCTAGGCCCGGGGGCGGGCGGGCCGAGATCGCGAGATGATTGTTCGCACCTTTTCGCACGCCCCACACAGAGCACATGCGAGTTGCGACATTGGGGGGATCGGGGGAACAATAATATTTTGAATTTTCCAGCGCCTCAGCGTGCGATTCGAGCGTGCGGTCGCCGCACGCAATCTAGTCCGACCGAGACACGAGAGACACACTCTGACTGTGCGACTCGTCGCTGTGTCGCTACCGATCGCGATCCACCCACATCCTCCCCGCCCCCGCAGCGAGCACGACGCGGCTACCCTCCCCCTCGTCCAGTCCCGGTGCGATCACGTCGAGTCCCAGCACCATCGCGGGCGCGTCCCCGAGGCCGAGGGCGTCAAAGACGGGTAAGTCGGCGATCGCGAGCGTCGTCTCGCGCCGCACGCGCGACGGCGCGTCCGCGCTGCCAAACAGGCCCGCCGGCGCCCCTCCGAGCCCGAGCGTCGCGGTCGCCTCCGAGACGCGCACCGGCACGCCAGTGGCGCCCGCCAGGACCTGGTCCGTCGCCGCGACGCGAGGGTCGCCGCGGCTGAGGTCGAAGCCGGCGGCGCTGGCGGCGGCGGGGTTGGCGACGGTGGTGGAGGAGCCCAGGTCGACGATGGCGAGCGCCCGCGCCGGCGGAGGCGGAGGCGAGGAGGGGGAGGCGGGCGGAGCGGTGAGCTCGACGCGTGTGGCGATGAGCCCGGACTGGAGCCGCTCCAGCGGCAGGCAGGAGAGGCCGTCCGTTGGGAGCGCTGCTGAGCCCTTTCCCTTCTCCGCCGCGCCGTCGGCCGCAGATCCGAGCGGGTAGAAGCTGGCTGTCGGGAGCAGGGGCCGCAGACAGAGCTCGACCTCGAAGCGCGAGAGGAAGTCGAGGCCGAGCAGGCCGCACTCGCCGCCGCCGGACGGCCGCTCGAGGGGAAGATCCATCACCACCGGCGCGAGACGGCCGCACGCAAGCCCGCCCGGCAGCGCCACCTCACCGAGGTCGACCTGCTCGAAGCCTCCCAGGCCGACCGCCGTGCCCGTGTCGGCAGTCGCTCGCACGCCGGTCGGGCGCGCGCCGAGCAGCCGCGCCGCTGCGGGGGTAAGCAGTGAGTTTGAGGCGGCCGAGTCGAGCAGCATCAGCAGCCGCGGGTCGGCGACGGAGGCGTCGTCAGCGGATGCCAAGCGGATGCCAACGTAGCGCTTGGAGTCGACGGTGACGCCTGCGCCCATCGCTCCTCTCGCAGCCTGAAGCAGCTCGAGAGGGACGCAGTGGCCGACTCCGGACGCCTCGGGCGCACGCTCGAGCAGCAGGCGGTACAGCTCCTCCTTCTCAAAGCAGCCCTCCGTCGACACTCCGAGGCGCCGAAGGCGAGCCTTGATCTCTGACGCCCGGAACGGCTTCGGCTGTGCTCGGGACAGAGCACTGGCGAGCGAAGTGAACGCAACGGAGACCCACACGGCGCAACGCATGCACAGGTCACGCGAACACAATTGAGAGGCGGCACTACCGGTAAGAATTCTTTCGGCGAAGTCGGCTTTCCCAAAAAGACCTGTTTTCTCGTTTTTCATGCACACCCGGACACAGCCGAGCCTCGGGCGTCCAAATCGGGGGCTGTGGGGTAGACACGGCACCGGAGGCTTGGCCCGGGGGCGAAGTGAGGGGCGGCGAGGGCGATCGCGAGCACCAAGGCTGGGCCACCTCTGGTCGTCTGCGATCACCGTCAACACGTCCTCGAGCGTGATGGTCCCGAGAACTCGCGCGTCGTCGCACTCGCAAGCCGTTTTTTTTGTCTTGGCGACCTCCGGAATGAATCGCGTGGTGATGAGAGCCGCGTTGAATTTCGAACGATCCGTCGGAAGCGCTGCTGCGACTGCTTGGGGGGGGGGGGTCCCGACCCCCCCCAGCGAGCAGTGTGCGGCCGCTCCTGGTTTCTGTTCCGATTGGTGCGACTGGTGATGAGTGTTACAAGCTGAGGTTGTCAACGCCGGGTGCGGGTAAATCTCAGCACGGATCGGCACGTGTGGTAGCGTGCGATGAGGCCTTGCCAGCTCCTGCTGGTGCCCTCAAGATCGCCGCGCGCATTGGCCGCTCCGCTGACGTTGTGATAGAGCTTATTTCTGTCTCCAACAGAGTAGATCCAAACACCCTATTGATAGGTGATAGGTACTTAAAACACTGGCACAACGCCCGCCTTTCACAGCTCAGCCTTTCAGGGCTTGGGCATGACAAGCAACGGCGCAGCCGGTCGGCGTCCGATGCACGAGGCAGCCATGTTGGCTGCCACGGCGTTTCCGCTCGGGATCGCGGCAGCCTGGCGGACCCCGTGAGCCACACACGTGCATGGCAGCGCAGCGCGTCGCCAACCTCGCTTTCGGAGCAAAAACCAGAAACCAGAGCAACGACAAGCCGGTGTGTGCTATATCCTATATCGAGAGAGAGATATCGAAAAACCAGAAACCAGAAATCAGACCGCCGCGTCCCCCCCAAGGGTTCCTCCCACCAGAACATGCTGCTGTCTTAGTACTCCCGTTCGACCCATTCGGAATCCGATGAGTTAATGAGGGGTAATTCCGCCGGAATGACCCCTCCGGGGAGATCGTTCACACCTCGAAAAACCAGAACCCATAGCGTCTGGACCGATATTCCCATGGCCCGGATGTTTCTGTGGGATGTGGCGAAAAGCAGAATACAGAGCTCCTCCTCCAAGAAGTCAGACGTTTTCTTGATAGCTGACCGCCACCACCGCCGCTCCCTCGCCGAACGAACCGCCGCCCGCCCGCCTGCTTGACCTCCCCAGGGAGCTCCTCGAGCGCGTCCTCTCTCGCTGCGACAGCCCCATCGACATCGCTCGCGTCGCCGCCGTCTCGCTGCTCTTTCACGCCTCGCTCGCGGAGGAGGGCATCCGCTTGTGGGCGCGAGAGCGCGGCTTCGAGCTTCCGGCGCAGTCCGAGGGCGAGGGCTGCGCCGTGCGGTGGCTTTGCTTGACGGCGTTGCTTCGCGAGTCCAACCCCCGGCGAGGGCGGCGGGAGGCAGTCGGCACAGCCTCTTCATTGACGGCGAGGGGCGGCTCTCGTCGTGCGGCACAGCAGCGCTGGTCCACGACCCATCGCCACTCGGCCACGGCGAGGGCGTGACGCGGCTCAACACACCGACCCGCATCCCGTCAACGCTGGGTGATGAGGGCGCCGTGAGCGTGTCGGCTGGAGCTGGCCACAACCTTGCCATCACCGCCGACGGCGCTGTGGAGCTGGGGCTTTGGAGGCCAGTTGGGCCACGGCAATCGGCAGGCCCAGTGGCAGCCGACGAAGGTCGAAGGCTTGGCTGGCCGGCGTGTCGTCGGTGTCTCGGCTGGAGTGTTTGCCACAGTCTAGCCCTCACCGCCGACGGAGCTGTCTTTGCCTGGGGCCATGGAGGCGATGGCCGGGGGGGCCACGGCGACGAGCAGAACCAGCTGCTGCCCAAGAAGGTCGAGGCCTTCGCGGGGCGGCGCGTCGTCGCTGTGTCCGCTGGAGCGCACGACAGCTTCGCCATCACCGCCGACGGCGCTGTCTGGAGCTGGGGCTCTGGAGCCTTTGGCAAGTTGGGCCACGGCGACGAGCAGGAGCAGCTGCTGCCGCAGAAGGTCGAGGCCTTGGCTGGCCATCACGCCACGGCGATGAGCAGGACCAGTTGTTGCCCAAGAAGGTCGAGGCCTTTGCTGTCCAGCGCGTCGTCGCTGTGTCGGCTGGAGCGTACCACAGCCTCGCCTTCACCGCCGATGGCGCCGTCTTTACTTGGGGCGAGGGCGGACGCGGCTGCCTTGGCCACGGAGTAGACCTGTCTAACCAGCTATTGCCCAAGAAGGTCGAGGCGTGGGAGCCTCCAGGGGCGGCGCAGTAAACCAGGTTTACTGTATTCGGGGCCGCGCGCGCTGACGCTCTCTCGTCTCTGTGCACCGCTGCACCGTGTGTGGACGACTGCGGACTCTGTGGTCCGTGTGTGGCAAGCGTGCCCCCGGCCCGCCCGCCCGCGCGCGTGCCGTGTCGGCAGCTCTCACGACTGCAGGTTGCAGGTGCAACAACCAGCATCGCTCGGTCCGCGACTCGGTGCACCGCGGTGCAGGCGGGTCCTGCAGCATCGTGCACAGGTGGCGCCTCTCCTGCGGAGCGGGTCGTCCGGGGCTCGTCCGGGGGCTTGCCGTCATGTGTCAAAAATATAACGACACGGAGCGCTGCCTGAAAATGACACTCTCGCAACACCACTGACCGCCGGTGACCGCGCACAGGCGCACTGCGGTGCGCGCGTCTCTACCGTCTCTGCGAGATGCTCGACATCCCTCGCCTCCGTCCACGGTCTACTCTCTCCCCCCCCCCCCCGAGGTCTCGCAAGCCCCTCTCTGCTGGCCCGGACACCCATGGCATTACATCGCGTCCCCACACTGGTCGTGGTGTCTGCTCGGGAGCGGTAGTCTCATGCACACCCTCGCCACCCGCCCTCAATAGCGCGAAAGCGACGAGTTCGTCACTCGCGCCATGCCGTCGCCTCAACTCCCACGTTCGAGCTCGCAGCGGCTTGCTGCGCGCGGGTGCGGGAGGGCTCACTCCTTCTTCTTGATGCCGGGCAGCGACTCGAGGTACTCGACAAAGTCGGAGTACTTTCCGATTTGCTGCGCCTTGTCGGTCCCCTTGTACTCGTTGCCAAAGTGGTCGAGCCCGTCCTGCGCGATCGGGGGGGGAGGAGGAGGTGCGGGGAGGAAGTGGAGGTGCGCGGGAGGGGGGGGGGTATGGGCATACGCGGGGGGGGGGGGGGGGGGAAACCTGGGTGGCTCCTGCAGCCCCTTCACCTGCAGCTTTGCGGTCTCCAGGGGGGTGTTGCGCCCACCGTCCATTTTTTTTTTTCGGGAGCCCGGGGGGAAAAAAAACTTCGGGAATGGGTTTTGCCCCCCCACCCCCCCCCAAGGGAACGGGGTCATCTTTAAATTTTTCCCCCCCCGGGAAGGGAAAAAGGGGGGAGGGGGGTCAAAAGGGGGGGGGGGGGCCATGGCCCCCCGGCCTTGTTTTTTCCCGGGGAAAAAAAGGGGGGGGGGGGTGGTTTCCCGGGAAAAATATTTGGGGGAGGGGGCGGGGAAAGTTTTTTTTTTTTTTTTTTTTGGGCCGGAAAAATTCCCTGTAAAAAAAATTTGCCCCCCC
>NW_005201004.1:241622-268405 GCF_000372725.1 Emiliania huxleyi CCMP1516 | reverse complement strand
CCGGGCAGCGCCATTCCCGCGAAAAACCGGGGGAGGTGTGTGTGTGTGTGTGTGGCGCGCGGACTCGCCTGCATCACGTCTGCGCCCGCGTCGATGAGCACCTTGACGGTCGCAGTCTTCGGCACGCCGGCCCCGTCCATCACCGCGAGTATCAGCGGCGTGTCGCCGTACTTGTCGGGGGTGTTGACGTCGGCGCCGGCGCCGATCAGCGCCTGTCGGGGCGGCGGCGGCGGCGGGGAGGCGGTGGGGGCGGAGGCGGTGGGGTGGCGGCGGAGGGCTTCAGCCGGCGGTGGCGGCGGCAGTGGCTCACCTTGGCGCAGGCTGCAATGTTCTCCGCGGCGGCCTCATTCTCCGCGCGTCCCCGCACGCACATGATCAGCGGCGTCTGCGGCGGCGCGGCGGGCGGGGTCGGAAGGACGCCGACGCCGGCATCGAGGCGGCGGGACAGGGCGAGAGGCAGGCGAGGTGTGCGTGGTCGGTCGCGGCATGTTGCCCGCGCCTGGTTGAGGGAGTCAACCTCCTTGATCGAGTCGCCATTGATGAGCGACGCCACGGTGGAGGTCTCCGCCTTTGCGGCGGCCTCGTGCAGCTTGGTGGGGTACTCGATAAGCGCCATCGCAGCTGCAACATGTGCGGAAGGCTCAGCCTCGCGCGCAGGCTCGCAGGGTGTGTGCAACGCGGGCCCGGCGGGTGAGGATGGCGGTGCCGGGCGCGGGTGCGGGCGCTGCTCGGGGTGTCTGGCGGGGAGAGCAGGGAGGGGAGAGGAGAGGCAAGGGCCGATGCTGGCGCACCAAGCGATCTTGGGTCCACCAGGAGGACAGAATTTCCGGTTTTTCTTTTTCAGTAGCTGTGCCTGGGGGAGGCGACAGGAGGAGGGGCGCGGCCTTGAGTTATTCAGAGCCTGACTGTTGTTCATCTTTCTACATACATACGTGTCTTGTGAGCTTGTTTGTGTCTGTGTGTCGCTCGTGCGTGTCGTCATCATCTGTCCAGCGTCCACCCATACCGCGTTGGTGTCCAGTCCGAGCCTGGCTGTTCTTCACCTTCCTACATACATACATGTTAAGAGCAGATTTGTTGAGCAGAGGCGTTGTAAAATTATTTTTCAGTAGGCTACTCGAGTAGAGGAATTACTTCCCCCGTCGACGTGGTACATATCCTGGCGTTGCGTCGCGGTGTGTGGATCCATGGGCTTGCTCGGTTGGCAGGGTTGGATTTGGGTTCTTTGTGATGCGCCAACTTCAACTTCCGGAACGACTCAACAGGGCCCAAAGACGGGGGAGCGACCGGCCTACCGTTTTGCACGTCAGAGGGGTTCATAATGGTGAGGCGGGAGAGGAGGGTTTGGGTGTCGTCGTGGAAGAGGTTGCGGCCCTCCAGCTGGGTCGCGAGGTCGGTGTCTCGGAAGACAGAGTCGTTGCCGTGGTTCGGGACGAGAAGCGCGCCGTTGTCGGCGATGCAAAGGGCCACTCGGTAGGTAGCCGCATAGATGGGGGGGGGTGATGAACAGTGGAAGCTGCACAGTGAGCGGCCCCATCGTGGTTCGTGGTGGTGAGAAGATGAGGGTGGTGCTCGTCTGGATGTCGCCACACTGGTTGACTTGCATGAGCTCAACGAAGTCATTGGAGGCACCGTAAGCGTATGAGGGAGCGGGGTGCTGCGCTGGCTGCTGCGAGGGCTGCTGCGCTGGCTGCTGCGAGGGCTGCTGCTGCTGCGCTGGCTGCTGCGAGGGCTGCTGCTGCTGCGCTGGCTGCTGCGAGGGCTGCTGCTGCTGCGCTGGCTGCTGCGAGGGCTGCTGCTGCTGCGCTGGCTGCTGCGAGGGCTGCTGCTGCTGCGCTGGCTGCTGCGAGGGCTGCTGCTGCTGCGCTGGCTGCTGCGAGGGCTGCTGCTGCTGCGCTGGCTGCTGCGAGGGCTGCTGCTGCTGCGCTGGCTGCTGCGAGGGCTGCTGCTGCTGCGCTGGCTGCTGCGAGGGCTGCTGCTGCTGCGCTGGCTGCTGCGAGGGCTGCTGCGCTGGCTGCTGCGAGGGCTGCTGCGCTGGCTGCTGCGAGGTGGGAGCTGACGTGCCCGGCTGGCCCTCGCCCAGAGCTGGCGGATCTGTGGGCTCATGAAATGGCGTTTGTGGCGTGTGCGCAGGCGCTGCGGCGAGCATGGCGGGCGGGTCTGCGAGGGCGACGGCGGCGGCGGAAGCCAGTGAGGACGGCCCAGAAGTAGGCTGGTCAGGTCCGCGGCCGGCCGCTCGCTCCGCCGGGGCGGGCGCGTGCATAGCAGGCCGCGCGCACGCGCAAAGTACGGCCGTCCCTCAGATTTTTCGTGCTGTGAGCGCGAGTGTCGTTAAATTCTTCTTTGGCGGGTGGGGAACCAGAGCGAGCTGCGGCGGGCGAGGCCGCGAGGCGGCGGCGAGTGGCGGAGCGTCATGCGATGCGGCGGCTGCCAGGGCTGCGTCCACCCGCGACTCAGGTCCGGGTTTGACCTGGGCGCGCAGTGCGCTTCGTCTCCCTGGGGCAACCCTTTCCCCCTTCGCGATCCCCGCGACTCGTTTGGGCGCAGGGAGTGCGTCCGCGAGTTTGCTGCGCGCCTTCGGGCCAGCCCTGCTTTTGTCGAGCGCGTCCGGCGGGAGCTCGCGGGTTTCTTTCTCGCCTGCTGTTGCTCCTCTTGCTCGGACCCCTCGAAGCGCCGACTTTGCCACGGGCACGTCCTCTTCTACATCGCTAATTGCTCGGCCTACGACCTCCGCGCCTTCCTCTCGCCGGATGCCTCTGCCCTCCCCGAGCACGAGGCGCGGGCTCCTGCCTCCACCGAGGATGCGGCGGACGAGACGGTGGCGGCGGAGGCGGGCGCCCCGCCGCCTGCGGCGCGGGCCCTCGGGCCAGAGGTGAGGCCGCCCCCTGCGCCAGTGGGTGTGTGGTCGGGTGATGGCCACCCTCCTGCCCTCCTCTCGCGCCTCCCGCCGGCCCCGTCCCCGCTTTCGCCCTCGCCCTCGCCTGTGCGCTCGCCCCCTGCGCTGCCGCCCCTGCCGCCGCGGCCGCCCTGAAGCTTACGAGTTCGCTCGCGAGCAACAGCAAGGGCAAGGATGGAGAGGGTGAAATTCGGCTCGGCTGGAAGGGGGCCTATGTGCGCTTTGGCAACACGGAGACCGGGCTGCTCAAGTTGGTCAAAGGGCGCGGCAAGTGGTCTCCGTCGGAAGCGACGGCAGCGGCGGTGGCGGGGGAGGAGGAGGGGGCCGAGGAGGAGGGGGAGGAGGGGGAGGAGGAGGATGCCCCCAAGGGAAAGCTCACGGAGCAGCCTGGCGATTACCCCTTTGCGCGGCAGCAGGATTGCGATCTACGTTTGTTTGATTTTGAGGCTTTCGGAGGCTTTGGAAAGGAGGTTCGCAGCACCCTGAGGGAGGCGGCGAACCAGCTGAGCAACAAACTTTCGCACGCTCAGCACCTGGACGAGGTCACATGGACCACCAAGAACTGGCACGGGCTGCAGATGCAGCGCTTGTCTGTCGTCCTCCACACCGCCGTGGCGTGGCAGACGGTGAACGAGCTAGCGTGCGGGGAGAGCGGCATTGTGCATGGTGCGGAGTGCATTGCCGTTCTTAACGGAGTCGCTTAGGCGGCTCCGGTGGTGAGCCTGTGTGTGTGCCAGTCCGCGCCAGTCTGCGCCCTTGTCGTGCCAGTGTGCTGTGAGAGAGGCTTGTATCTCAAGAATTCTTCTTTGGAGCCGCTGCGAAGCTCGGCGCTGCGCTGGCGCTTGTGGCACGACCGCAAGGCAGACCGGGCGCGGAACTGGGCCATCGAGAAGGAGCTCACACGCGCAGCGAGGAAAGCTCGATATGCTCTCGGCCCTCGCCCGAACGCTGCGGCTTCCGATGCAGCCGCCAGCGCCGGTGCGGCTCATGGCAAAGCGCGCCGCGCAGGCACCAAAGCCGCGAGACTCGGCCAAGGTGGCCAATCTCTTCAAGCGCGGAGCACGCGGCCTCTTCGGCGGAAAGATGATCCAGTTTGGAAACATCATCTCGTTCTCCAACAAAAAGTGGCCCCACCCGCCCCCCGCGACGACGCACGCGCCGGCAGTGGTCGCGGTCGAGCTCCCAGCCCCGCCCTCCCCGTCCCCGGCCGCAGGTCGCGGCGGACATGGAAGCCCAACGTGCAGAGCAAGCGCTTTTGGAGCGAGACGTACAACCGCTTCCTCCACTTTCGCGCGGTCGCGTCCGTCATCAAGCAGATCAAGAAGCTGCCGCACGGGATCGACGACTATCTGATGCGGACGCCGCGCGAGATTCTCCGCTACCCCAAGGCACGCCGCGCCCGCGCCGCGCCCCCGCGCCTGCCCCGCCGCCACGCACGCCAGCATCGGAGCGGCCCGCGGCGCACAGGCGATTCAGATGAGCAAGAACCTGCGGCGGATACACGCATCGCGGGCCGAGAACCTGGAGCCCGCCGAGACCAACGCGCAGGGCGTGCTCTCCTACCGCCCGCTCGACGCGGTCAGAGAGTGCGGGCCGGTGGGCGGGCCGCAGGGGTCCGCCGGGCAGCGCGCGGCGGCGGCCAAGGCGGCAGCTGCGGCGCGGGCGCTGGAGGACAGCGTCGGCGGGGCGGAGCAGGCGAGGCGATGAGAGCCTGGAGTTTGTGTACCTAAGGTATAGTCTTGCGCACCGTCAAGCTGGTGCACTTGCTTTGCGATAGTGTTGAAAAGAGAGAGGATGCCGGAGCCCGTCAGGAACCGTGAGTCTCACTCTATATGACGTCTCAGTCACACAGGACTAGTTGCAAATACGGGGGTGGTGACTGGTGTATATGTGGAAAAATGACCCACTTTTGATGTTTTTTGTCCGTGTTGCTCCCAGCGCCCTCGCCCGCGCTCCCTGAGGCCATGGCTGGTGCTACTAGTATGGGGGGCTACCTGGCTACCGCGAGAGCGACCCAACTCGTCGACATCGTCCGATGATGGTGCCTCAAAGTCAGCCTCCGGAGGCTATCGTTGCGTCGAGCCGGCGGTGGCCGTGACATGTGGTTCCACCACCCCTCGCAGGCTTTGCCTCTGACCGCCACCGTTCCCAGGCTGCCTAATGGGATGGAAAGGAAGGCTCGGCGAGCGTATAGAAGCGTGCTCGACCTCGTCGTGGCAGCCTGCACGGCAGCGCTGGCAGGCGCGATGAGCGTCGTGCCACCTGACCCGAGACGGGTCGCAGGCGTCGTACCGAGCGCGTCGAGACTGTGTCCTGATGCGCTCTGCACGGGTGAGCCACGTCGGCGTCAAAGGAGCGACGTGTGACCTGTCAGAGCTTGATCTCCGATCTCAGCGACGTCGAGTCGCCTTCGGTGGCGACAGCTAGGATGCATCTCCTCCGTCGTTTTTCGCGCGATGGCCCTGAGAAGCTGGCGGTGCACGCAGGCGGACCTTGTGTGTGCACGGAACGCTTAAAAAGTGGGTGCTCTACGTCACTTTTTTTGAGTAGATAGTGCCGAGCTGGCCGTGAGCGTGACATCGTTTTTGGTAGTTTTTGGTGCTTTTTCCACGTGAGACTTTTTGCAACTAGTCACAGACACAGTCTCATATACTCTACAATGTGCACGTGTGCACACCCACACGTGGCACGACATTTATTCATTTTGGAGCGGGACACTTCACACATGACAAACAACGTCATTCATTTGGGGCCTGGAGCCCTGTTCACGCGCGCGCGAGACGTGCAGACAGGGTTGCCAGGTGAGAGCGAATGGCGCGGTTCACGCCTCGCACAACAGAGAGAGAGATGCGCTCTGCATGGTGGGACATAAAAGAGAGCGAGTACTTGGGCGAGTAGGCCGTGCGGTCGACGCTGCCGCGCGCGACTTTGCGCGCGAGGCGGCGCAGCTTGAGAACGGCGGTGGGCGAGAAGCCGCCGCCGAACGTCTCGTGGAGCAGCAGGTTGAAGTTGTTGCGCTTGACAAAGATCGCGTCGTGGTAGAAACCGCGATGCGCCTTGACGTAGCCGTGGCCGGTCTTGTGGGAGAAGGGTTGGCCGGGCTACGTGTGAGTGTTAGATTTGTTTGGTATTGCTAAAAATCTCTCTCACATGACTGAGATGACACTCGCACACTCCGACACTGCACGCGAGAGGCTTGCGTCTTGCGAGTTAATCGTATGGCGACATGTCGCGTTTGCACTTGGAGCACTTGGAGTGCAGTCGGTAACCTCACATCCCCTGGGGTCGTGCCGAGAATCTCGGTCATGACCGGCGGCTCCTCTTTCCGGCTCCCCGGAAGTGCAGCAACGGCTTGCTTCATTACGCCGTGCTGAATGGGCGCCCATTGCGTAGGGTCTGTCTTGCCGCCCTCGCCGCGCGCAAAGGCCAGCACGCCGAGGGCTTGGAACTCCGTGTCGAGAGCCGCGGCGATGAGAGCGGCATCGGCACCATCCCGGCAGTGCACCTCCTCAAAAGGCGAGAAGGAGCCAGCCCAGAAGTCAGCGACATCTTCAGCGAAGGGTTTCTCTGCCGGCGCGAGGCAGTCGATCTTGGAGATGCTGACCGCCGTGCCCGAGTAGTTGGCCGCGACGTAGCTGCCGATGGTCTGCTCAGCTGGGACGAGGCTGGGGCAGGGAGGGGACAGATACGAGGATTCTACGACCCCGTCCTCGGAAGCAGCCGAGGGCGAGCGATCCCGCTTGTAGCCGGACCCAGCTGCCGCCGCTGGAGCGGCGGCAATGACCGCGCCCTTCGAAGCGTCGGCCTCCCCACCCTCCTCTTCTTCGGAGCTAGAGTTGCCTGCTGCCTCAGCCGTGTTGCGTCGTCGCGGCTCCTTGCCACCCCCAACAGGGACTCGGAAGGCTCCGCGTTGAAGATTGGGAGGCTGTGGGAGAGCAGAGCCGGACGGAGGGTGGGCGAGGCCGCCGCCGTGCATAGGAAAAGCGAGGGCAAAGTTGTTGGGCGCCACCGTCCCTGCGCCGAGCCGGGCAGCCTCGTACTCCTTCTCCACGGGCGTCGGCTCGCGCGGCTTGCCGAGAGCGTTGGTAATGCCTCCCAGCATCTTGTGCACTACGGGATCGGCCACGGCCGCAAACCTCTCTGGGAGGCCGGCGATGGTTTTCAGCATTTCGGTCTCGGACTTTTGCCGCTCGATTGCCAGTGCCTCAGCATCCCGCCCCGCTGCCGTCGCCTTCTCAGCCAGGCTGCTAGTGCCGACGTGCGGCCCGCCGGAAGCAAGCACACTCTGCCTCGCCTCCTCGCCCATCCAAACGATGCTTTGAGCCACCTGCCCATGAAACTCCGCCGGCAAGCCGGAGTCGGTGCCGCTGCCGCCACGCTGCTTTTGGTTCTGCTCGCGTGAGCGCTGCGGAAGCTGCAACGCCGGAGGGCGGCCGGCAATGCTGGCGTCAACGATGCCGAGAGGATTAGGCTCCCGCGGCAGCCGGTTGGTGAGCTCGCTGTCACCAACAGCGCCGACCTATGCGGTTACATGGCCGCGTGTGAGCAGTTTCGGTTTTCGACAAGAAATGTGCTAGTCGAGCCGCGGGGTACCCTGCCCAACAGCGCCGTCAGGATCTTCTCCTGCCTCGAGCCGAGATCGGTCTTGAACTGGGTATTCAGCATCGTGTCAGCCAGGTCGCCCATTTCGACCTCCCGCCACCTCTGCGCCGCGCCCGATTTGGTGTTAGGTGCATCGTGAGTGTCAACGACTGCCTTGCCCTGAGTTATCGCCTTCTTGATCTTGGCGATCGCAGTGGCGAGAAACACAGCATCGAGCTGCGGCGCGCCAGGGTCGCCGGTGTAGGCCTCGGTGATGCACCTCGACGCCGCCTCACGAATGTCGTCATGCTGGCTCCAGGGGGTCTGGAGCGCAGACAGCAAGCTACGAGGCATCAAGTCCTTGATTCTCTCGGGGCTCGCATTTTGCAGCTCGGTGAGAAGGGCTTGGCTTTTGGCTGCCTGGGCCTCCTTCTCCGTGAGCTGATCATGCGTGGCGCCCTTCCACATCGTCTCCACCACCAGCTTCAGGCGGGGTTCGTGCATCACGGCATACAGCCGCAGGACGAGATGAGGCGCGAAGCTGTGCGCGACGGCTTGGGACTGCGCGAGCGCCGCGGCCGGAGGAGCTGTGTCGCCATTGGCCCCGCCGCCGACCGCCCGCAAGCCACCCGTCGCCGCCGGAGCCCTCCCAGCTTTCCCCTCCGACGCCTTTTTGGGGAACTTGAGGCCGCCGTGCACTTTGTTCTCATCCCCCATCGACATCCCGACGCACTCGTCCAGCCACTCCCATGTCGCCTCCTTGAGAGTGCGACGCGCGAGTTCCTTCCACTCTCCGAACGCCTTCTCGTTGACGTCGGCGAGCGCCGCCCAGTCTTGCTCCCCGCTAGCGCGCTCCCAATCCTGCCGATCCGCTTCCGAGATGGCAAATTTCCCGGTGAAGGCAATCGAGGACATGAGAAAGCGCATGACACGGCCCGTCAAGATCTGCTGGTTGCCATCGAGTCGAAAGTCGAGGAACTTGAGCGATTCCTCCGTCTGCAGCGCCTCCACTAGCTTCGACGCGGCTTCTGATTTTGCAGAGATCCGCGTTTGGACCGAAACACTGATCGATTTGTAGGCGCTTTGAAGGTTCTTTACACGGTACTTGCCGTCAACGACGAGGATCGCGAGCAGGCGACGCTGCACTTCCTCCTGAGTTAGCGACTCCCACGTCGACCCCGCCTTTGGTGTCGCCATCTCGGGCACGCCGCGCTTGAGAATGCCGAGCGCGACTTTCTCCGGGTCTGAAAAGGAGAGCAGCGCCTCGTTTGTATCAGCTGCCGCCGCCTCCTCTGCAGCCGGCATCTGCGACATGGTGGCGCTGCACTGCCGTCCTCCCAGCCGCGCAGGTCTCCTCCACGGCACGCGTGGGGGTGCGCAGGGCAACGGAGAGCTCGTAACGTCGACCACCGAATCCCAGTTCGTCATCGCAAGTAATGGCAAGGCACTGTTCCCCTGCAGTTTCACAATGGGATGCAAAGAACAAACACGCGCCTAACTTTGCCGTTCGCACATGGGCCGCCCAGAACGCCCGCGCAACCCTGGGCCCGACTCTCCGCGACGATATCACACAGTCGTCGACGAGTACGATGAGGAGGACTACGTGGCGTGACAATACTGGTGGGTAAGCCGACCGCAAAAGGTTCGCGCTGCTGTTGCGTATGACAACTTTTTGGGGGTGTGGGGTGTGCGCGCGCGGAGCCCTGTCCACGTGGTGGCGCCCCCGGCTTGTTGCACGAGTATATGGGACACGATGTCTCAAATATGAGGGGTTTTGACTCCTACCGGCTCCTGACGCTATCCCTGGCAGCTCTAATGGCCAGGATCAGTAGTGTTGTGATAGAGGGTGCCCATACTAGCGCAGGAGCTGCCACACTCGCCCGGACCGTCCCCTTCTGGGGCCGGTTCCGCACAGCCCGCGAGAGCCGACAGCGGGGCCGTGCCGCGGGTGCCTACTGCCGAGTGCCACAAACACTGCGCCGTCCCGCCATCACCTATAGGCTGTCTTGTGTGATGGTTGGGATGTCCAAACGCCACCATCTTGGCTCTTGCGACCTCAAACCCGCGAGCTGTATGGGTGGTCCTGACGTCGACAGACGCCCGATGACCACGGTGAAGCTGAGCCGGAACGCGTCGACAGGTCTCGTCTGAGCCCGTGGCGGTCGCCGGCTGAGTCGCTGTGCACGAACCGGTACCTCAGGCGTCACCTCCGCAGCCTCAGGTCTCACACTCCATCACCTCCGCCGGGACGCCGTCGGTGGCACGCTCGGCGGCGAGTTTGTTGCAGCCCCACAGCGAGAGCGGCGTCGAGCCTACTCGGTCTGGTCGGTCGGCCGCACTCCCTGGGTGCCAGGGAGTGCGGCCGACACGCGAGCGGTGCTTCCCGGCAGCGCGCGCCGGCTGTGGGGCTGCAACATACTCGAGACACGCTTTTTTGGGACATTTTCGACGCTTTTGTCCCATATACTCGTGCAACAAGCCCCCCCTGTCGAGAAGCGCGCGCTTCTGCTTCTCTCTCTGCACAGCTTTGCTGTGGCGATGGAGGTTTCCCATCCCTCCCATAGAAAGAATTCAACGAAAACAACTGTATTCTCACAGTAAGAGAGGCGGAGAGGCGCCAGTGATGACGAAGCAGAGACTAGCGCAGACGAGAGCAGGGCAGACCCGGGGACTGGGGAGCTGGAGCAGACGGCATCGGCCGCCGAGGGAACGTTGGGAAGAGGCACGAGGAGGGCGGCGACCTCGACCGACTATGGAGGCCCCGTCACCAGACGACGCAGGGCAGAAGACGGTGAGGCGGAGCAGACGCGCAGGGCGAGACGAGGGAGGGAGCAGGACTTTGCGGAGATCAGCAGGAGGATGTACGAAGAGGTTAGGAGCAGCAGGGACCCGAGGGACCATGTGGAAGACGGCTAGTGCTAGTCCCCCATCGGGAGGACGACCCCGGCAGTCGCCGACCACACCCGCGCCGCGGTGTTGACCAACGGCGCGGCAATCCGCATCGAGGGCGCCCACCGCGCACCGGCGCAGCGATAGTATTGCGCGCAGTCAGGCCTCGCCCAGAATGGACAGAAGGCACTGGCGCTTCTCGCCAGCCAGACTGACTTGGCCACTGGCGAGCGGGCCGACTGCGCGCCCCGATCCCACCACTCGGCGCCATCGCACGGGTCCTCCCTCGGCCGCGCAGCTCCAGAGAGGCAGCTGGCGTTGCGCTGCACTGCCTGAAGCTGCTGTTGAGACTCGCCAACAGTTGGAGCTGCCCCGCGCGCCGCCGCGAGCACCACGACGTGAGCGCGCCTTCTGGAGGGCGCAGGCACCACCCCTCGCGCCGGCCCGAGCCGATTCAGCAGCTCCGGCCCAACCAAGCGCCGACGGGAGGGCGAATAAATAAATAAAGAAAAGGGACACACCAAACAAGGGGTGGGAGAAGGACAGGGTCCCCACCTGCACGAGCAGGATCTTGTAAGGACGATCAGGGACACACGGGCGGGGAGCACTCGCGCCAAAATTCTTTTTGTGGGGCCGAGCTGCTCTGAGCTAGACGACCGCCCCTGCAAGGCCCGCACGCCTGCCGCGCGCCCACCCCGCGCCCACATCTACGCCCACGTTGCTGCATCTACGCCCACGTTGCTGCGAGTCGCGTCTCCTGCCACGCCACTTCACCTCTTCGCTGTTTGGGGAGGGGTCGGGGCAGCGCCGCAGCGCCGCAGCGCAGAGCGCCCCTGCAGCAGTGCCGCTCAAAGCTGCCCTACACACCCACGCGCTCGCTCGCCGCGCCTGATCCTGAGAGCTCGCCTCCTCCCGTCAGACCCTGCCATGTCCATCCTCCGCCTGTTCGTGCTGTCTGCGCTTCTGTCTTGCGCGTCAGCGCTCGTGACGCCGCTGGCGCCGCTGCAGCGCGCCGTCGCCCCGCCGCGGCAGCCTGCCGCCGCGATGATTGCTCTGACAAAGCCGCAGCGCACCAACAAGCGCCGCCGCGAGTACAACAAAATGTACAAGTCGGAGATGAAAACCGCCATCAAGCGGGTGCATGGAGCCCCGCCCTGCCGCCGTTGCAACTCGACGTTGCGAGTGGCTCAGCGGCGCTCGGCCCCCTCGGGCAGGTGTTTGAGGCGGTGGACGGCGGCGACTACCAGGACGCCTCCTCGCGGCTCAACCGCGCTCAGGCCATCATTGACAAGAATGTCAAGCGCGCTGCTCCTGCTGCGCCCCACCGCCGGGAGAGGGAGGCGGGAAGCTGAGCGGCCACGCTTCGTACTCAATAGGCGGAACATCTTGCACAAGAACACCGCCGCGCGCCGCAAGTCCCTCCTTACCCGCAAGGTCAAGGGGCTCGAGCCCGGCGCGCCCGCGGCCGCGGCGGCGCCAGCGGCGGCTCCGGCAGAGTGAGCAATAGCAGCAGCCCCTTCTCAGTATTGCATCATTACGCGCAGCCGGGCCCAGCAAGGGGAGCGGGCGGGGCGTTCGTCGTTCGTGCTCCACGTGGGCGCGACGCTTCGCGACGGGCGGCGCCTAGCCCTGGCGGGGTCGCAGTCGCCGCGGCCAGTATGTAGAGTGTTGCGCCGTCTTTTCTCTCTTCTTGTTGTGTGAGTCGCGCCTGTTTTCTTGCTTTGCGCCCGCAACCGTCAAAGCGCCTTTTCTTGTGGCTCTGCGCTGTCGTCCAGTCGGCAAGACGTCGATACATGGAAAAAGAGGCCTCTGCCGATCCGGCAGACGGCCTCGCTCCGCTCCTCGCCCTCCTCGGCCTCTCGTCGGTGCCAGACGATCCTGCCGCCGTGATCAAGGCGTACAAGCGTGCGCTCCGCAAGCGGCCCTCCGCAGTGCACGAGCTGCGGCACGCTGCCGAGGCGTTGAAGACGGCCGAGTCGCGTGCCGCGTACCTCGAGGCTGCCGCTGCGCCTGCAGAGCCGGGTGCGCCGCTCGCCATCGGGAGGTGGTCGCTCCCAATCTCCTCGTGCGGAGCGCCTTCCCGTGCCAACGTCCCGGCGTATGGCAGCGCCTCAGCCCGCGGCCGGCGGCCAACGATGGAGGACGAAGTCTCGGTCGGAGCGCCGATCTGCGGCGCGCACATGTTTGCGGTCTATGACGGCCACGGCGGCAGACGGGCCGCAAAGCTGGCGGCGCGCCAGCTGCCGGACGCGCTGCGCAGGGCGGCCGGCGAGGGCGGCGGCAGCGGCGAGGGCGGCGGCGAGGGCGGCGGCAGCAGCGAGGGCGGCGGCAGCGGCGAGGGCCAGGGCGACGACGGCGAGGAGGAAATCATCCGCGAGGAGGCGGCGCGGTCGGCGTTTGCGGCGGTGGAGGCGGCGATCCTTCGCCAGGGGTGGCACGACGGCTCGTGCGCCACGGTGGCGCTGGTGGACAGGCCGCGGCGGCGGCTGCAGCTGCTGCAGCTCGGCGACTGCAACGCGATGCTGCACTCGCCGCGTGGGTGCGCCTCCTCCCCGCCGGAGCTGCTCTGCCCGATCCACCGGCCGACCGAGCCGACCGAGGCGGCGCGGCTCGCGAAGGCTGGTGCAGAGGTGTCGCCAGCCGGGGGGCGGAGAGGGCAGTCGCCACCTCGGCGCTTTCCCTGAGCCCCTCTCGGATCGCTCCGGCAGGTGTCGTCGACGGGGCGGTGCGGCGGGCTCGCCGTCTCGCGCGCCTTTGGCGACGCCGAGCTCAAGGCGAGGCCGTCCTGGACACTTCCCTAGACACTTCCCTAGACACTTCCCTAGACACTTCAAGCAGAGCTCAAGGCGAGCGGCTGTCCTCGGGGGGCTGTCTGCGCCTCCGAGGGCTGGGCTACCCGCCCGCTCGCCGCTGAAGGGCACACGTCCCCGGACACGTGTCGGGCACGTCCCGGTAGGCGAGGCTGCCCGCCGGCTCGCTGCTCGCCGAGCCCGAGCTGCGCTGCGTCGAGCTGCCGGCCGGAGGCGGCGAGGCGGGCGGCGGCGAGGCGGGAGGCGGGGCGAAGCTCGTGCTCGCGTGCGACGGGCTGTGGGACTGGATCACGCCCTCCACCGCGGCTCGCGTCCTCGACGAGGCCGCCCCCGCCGCCGCGGCCGGGGAGGCGCCCGGCCTGGCCGCCGCCGCGCGCGCGCTGGTGCAGGCGGCGCTGGACCGAGGCAGCGACGACAATGTGAGCGTGGTTGTGGTGGATGTGTCGGTGCCAGGGTGAGCCGAGCACTCCTGAGAGAGGGGGGGGGGGGGGGGGAGGGAGGAAGGGAGGGAGGGAGGTGGAGGGAGAGAGAGAGCGAGCGAGAGAGCAGAGAGAGAAAGCGGAAGGAACAGCCACAAGACATTTTTTGCTTAAGATTGTTGATCGTTGTAATTTGAGCGGAGAGAGGATCCCGCCGACCGCCGTAAAAATCGACCCGTCTGTCTCACGCACTCCACACCACGGAAAAACGGCGAAACGGGGCCATGGCCGACGCAGGCTCGCGATGGCCCGTCCGTTGCGGCCAGGCTCAAACTGTGCGCGCAAGCCACAGGAGAGGCGGTGGCGCCGCAAGACGAGGCGATGATTCGCATCCTCTCGCAGCTCGCCGTGGAGCGCAACTGGTGGAGCTTCAGCGTCAACCCGACGCCCATGGGCAAGCAGTTCATTGTCCAGCCCCAGTCCCAGTGGGAGAGGGACAGGGAGCGGCAGCAGGCCAAGGAGGGCAGTGCCCCACCGCAGCCTGTGCCTGCTGCCACCTCCGCCGCGGCACCGCCCGCAGCACCGCCTGCCGCCGCTGCAGCTCCGGCCGCAGCACCGCAGGCACACCCGCAGCACCAACAGGTGCAGCAACCCCAGCCCAACGAGTCGCCCGAGGGGTGGACCAGGGTTGGGAAGGGCGGCATGCCGGACAGGTTCACCATGAGGAACCCTGGCCGCAAGCCGCCGGGCAAGGCGGTCAAGCGCAAGCCTGACCGCCAGCCCGCACCCAAGGGAGGTGGACCCCACCCCCCTCTCCCAAGGTGAACAAGAACAGGCTGAGCGCGCTGGGCGCTGGCCCTTCTGGCACCAGCGGGAGCCACGAGCGCGCACCGCCGCGCTCCCCCTCCCCCTCCTCGCCGCCTGCCAAATCACCGCGGCCGTCTGTGCCTGCTTCCGAGTATGACTCCGAGTTCGACTTTTCCGACGCTGAGGCGCAGGATATAACACCCCGTTTTTTTTTCGCCCGCGTGTTCCCGAGAAAGCGCTGCCGTCTGCCCGTCTCCTCTCCCCGCCCCCCGCCCCCGCCCCCGGAGGGAGATTCCCAAATAGAAACCGGCTGGGAATGGTGGGAAACCGGCACCGCTCCAGAGTGTGTCCAGAGCCGCTGTGGCTGAGAGATTTTTAGAAGATCTGTGGCTGTGGGACTGAGGTCTGAGCTCTGAGAGAGAGATTTAGCAATAGTGGTGTTAATTGATGCTCCTAAAGAAAGAAAGAGAAAAGAGAACAAGGGAGGGATGGAGGACGGCCCTAGTTGTACCCGAGAAAATTTCTGGGGGCCAGAATTCTTTTGTCCACGCGCCGCTTTTCCAGCGTCATCCTTCCTCGTTCCCACCGCGGCGCAGGATTCACGGGAGGCCTTTCGGCCCAGTCGCGCCCACAGCTGCACCACCATGAGCGCCACCGCTGCGACGAAGGCCGCTCCGGCCAAGGCCAAGCCTAGCATGAAGTACGTGCAGCTCAAGCGCGAGAAGAACAACTTCGTCCCGCCCAAGCCCTCGCAGATCGACCGGGACGAGTCGGCCAGGTCTCGCGACTTTTGGGGCGTCCCGATGCCAGACATCCAGGGCGCGGTCGGCGGCTGGATCGACGCCGCAGGCCAGGCGGCCAACGAGCACGTCCGCCCGCAGCTCGAGAAGTACGTCAACGACATCATCTACCAGGCAAACGAGCGAGGCATGCTCACCAAGGTGGTGAATGACGCGCTGCGAGCCCGAGCGAACGAGGACTCGCCAATTATCATTCCGATCACGCTGGGGCGGCTCAAGCTGGGCTTCCACTGGCCCGGCGCTAAGGCGGATGGCGTGGAGGAGGACGTGGTGGGGGAAATCCACTCGCTCGAGGCGCCCGCCGTAGCCGAAGGTTGGGAGGAGGAGCCTGTCTGCTCACCGAGTGGAGTGTCACCGACTGGACTGCCACCCGATGGCTGAGCAGCCGCGGCTCCCGTGCGCGCGACGCAGGTGAAGAACGTGAACCTCAACCCAAACTCGCTCGCCGCGATGGCGACCAATCAGGGGCCGCTGCGGCTCTCTCTCGAGATGCCAAGGATGGAGTTCTCGACGGCGGAGCAGCTGCGGATGCGGGTGATGTACGGGCTCTGCTGCGGGCCGCAGTGCTTCCCGGCCGCCTCGGCCGGCCTCTTCACCACCAAGCTCGAGGACATCAAGGCGGGCCACACCTCTCTCTCCTCACCTCTCTCTCACACCTCTTTCTCCACACCTCTCTCCCCTCACCTCTCTCTCACACCCACTTCTCCACACCTCTCTCGCCTCACACCTCTCTCTCACCTCTTTCTCCACACCTTTCTCTCCCACCTCTCTCTCACCGTGAGCAGGTAGAGTGCGAGTGGCGGCCGTTTGGCGGCGACGGCGAGGCGCCCAACGACCTCAACCTCAAGTTCACCCAGATGCACGTGCAGGGCGTTGAAAACCAGTTCCGCGTCCTCGGCTGCATCACGCCTGCCTGCATGGGCTGCTTCTTCCCTGTCCAGCTCTCGGCACAGTCGCTGCTCGGCTTCGGCAAGGGCGACACTTTCTCCATCCCAAACCCGATCGAGTGGGCGCCGGAGAGCTTCCCGCTGCCCAAGCTCTGAAATTGGAAATTCAACCTGAGACGCATGTTGTGTGCGATTATGGAGAAACCCGCCCCGCGGCTGCGAGAGACGCTCAAGATTCAAAAGAGTTGTCCCCTCGTCAAGCGGCGGAGCACTGCACGGTTGCGCGTCCGGTTTTGTGCCAGTGTTTATTTCTGTACCGCCACGCCTGTGTTTACGTATTACTCTAACACCTAAGCGCCGGGTACACCCCCGCGGGCTCGGTCACACTCGGTGCGTCGTGCGTGCGAAACGAGGAAGCAGGATCCAGGAACGTCTCGGCTCTCCCCACACATATCTCGTCTCGAGTCCTCGTCTCGCTCTCTCTCCCCACGCCGGCGCGTACCACGACAGGGGCCGCCTTTTGAGCGCGGTGAGCGCGACGTGTATCCTCTCTAGGATCGACGTGCGTGGCATTTTCTCCGGCCAGCATGCCTGCGCTGGTGGCGACGCTGAGAGGTGTCCACTGAGGTGGCGCCAACTGAGCCTCTCACTTCGGCTCTGCGGAGCCTGCGGCGGGCGCTGCAGCGGACGGCGGCCTACAAGCCGTGGCGGCGCCCAGGGAGCGGCGCCCCGTGACTGTGAGGCGGTGCCGCGCAAAGAGTCGGTAGGCGGCCTCGGCGAGCGGCACAGCGCCGGGCGCGGCGGTGAGGAGCGGCGGGAGGAGGCGCCAGTACGGCAGCTGCTCCCAGACGGCGAGGAAGGCGGGGACGCCGCTCAGGAGCTGGCCGCGGCCTCCGATCGCGTGGATCCGCGCCATCGCCTCCTCCTGCGAGACGCCGTGCGGCTGCAGCGCCTCGGGCGCCGCGTCAATGTCTGTCCACGCCACGCGCCCGTCGACGTCGAGCCTCTGGTAATAGCCAATCTCGCGCCGGCAGAGGGGGCAGCCGCCGTCCCAAAAGAGCTCCACCACCGGCCCCGCGGCGCGCGCCTCGCACCTCGCCAAGTCGACCATCCCGCCGTAGTCGAGGGTCCGAGCCGCAGCGTCTCCGCCCGCCGCCTCGCTGCCGCCGCCGGCGCCATCGTCGCCGGCGCCAGTCGCCGCCGCCACGGCGGCGGCGGCGACGGTGTCGACGCCGATCGCTGGCGTGAGGACGCCTCCGAAGCGGCCGAGCGCCGCGCGGAGCGCCGTACCCGGCTGGGAGGCTCCCACCGCTTCGAGAGGCGCGCCGAGCAGCCAGAGAGGCAGCTGGACGGGGCCCGCCTGGCGCGTCCCGTGGACCATGCCTGGCCGGAGGACGGTGCCGCGCGAGCCAAAGAGGCGGGCGACCTCCGCGTCCGCCGCGCGCTTCCCCTCAAAGTATCCGGGGATCAGCCCCTCGATCACGCCGTACTCTGCGGCAGAGACGTGCACGAACCGCTTCACGCCGCCGGCTGCGGCAGCGCGGGCGATGGCAATGTTGGCGTCGCCGTTCACGGCGCGCATCCGCTCATTCGTCCCAAACACACCGAGGGTTGTTATCACGCCGTCGGCGTCTCCGACCCGCGCCTGCACCTCTGGGACGGTGGCGTCGCCTGCGACCCACTCGGCGCCCTCCAACTCGGCCGCGGGAGTGACGCCAGCGGGCGGGCCGCCAGAGCGCGAGATGGAGGTGACGGAGTGGCCTCGCAGCAGCGCCTGGCGCACGACGCGGGCGCCTAGGTAGCCGGAGCCGCCCACAACGATTAGTTTCATGTCCGATTAGGCGGAAATGTCCGAGAAGTCACCTCAAAACCGCATTTCTCATTTCTTGAGGTCCGATACTGGAAGCCCATACAGATACAGATCGCCGATGAAGATGCACATCGAGTCCGACCGGCATTCGAGAGCAACCCAAATCGGCTCTAGGCACCTTACACTCCCCCGCAGTATCGCACCTCTTGAGCGATACCCTGGCCGGTCTCGGATGGCGAAAAGAATTTTACGAGAAAACTCCCTCGCACGACACTAGGGGGGAAGGACAGACGAGCGACATTTGACGACGTCGGGGGTCACAATGTGACGACCAACGAACGATCTTGGGGGCCAGGGTGAGACAACAGGTCGGGGTGCCACACGGGGCACACCACCGGCGTATTCTAGAGGGGGAAAAGAAACGGGGAATTCGGGGCCCCGCCACGAGAAGAAGCGCACCCAGCGGGCCGGATGATCGGGATCGGGTTGCGGGCTAGACGCTAGAGAGCCCTAGCCCTGGTGGGTGCGCGTTCGCAGGGAAAGGGCCGAAAGAAAGAAAGAAAACAGACAACCCAAGGGAGGGATGGGAGGACGGCACGCCGCCACCACACAGGGTATGTATGTATGTAGGAAGGTACACAGGGTGAGAGCCATTCTTCTTCGACTTTATCGAGGTGAGTGAAACGACTCCGACTCCCGGTATCGTCCACACACATGCTCTATTACAGCGCCACGCGCTGGGGCACACGCTAGGCTACTCGCATTCGTGGCCAGAGCCGAGTGCCGACACTTGCGGCGACGGGCTCGCGCGTTTCGATCTGCAGGATCGATCCGGCCGCACGGCAGCACTGGCCCTCTCGCCGTCAGCTTCGAGCATTGCAGACTGCCGCTGGGCGCTCAACCTGTTCGACTCAATCAGCCCAGTTCGAGAGCGCCAGCTGCTCCAACGGCGAAAGGCGTCCCCAGCGGCCGGTGCGCTCCGGTGCCTTGCGGCGACACCCCACGCAGCGCATGCGCTCCCACCAAGGCCATCAACTTCAGCGGAGGGTGAGCGCCGTGGACCACAGCCGGTGGAGCGAGCGCCGCCTCCGTATGCTCTGCATGAAGCGGGCGGGAAGGACACAGCCCCTCGTCCTGCCACAGCAGCGGCTGCAAGTTTTGCGAGGGATCAGGCGGCGCCACGGCCTTGCACGGCGGCAGAGCATGCGGTGAGGGAGCTAAACGGCGGCAGGGGATGCGGTGGCTCCCTGGCGGCAGAGGTAAGGGAGGAAGCGGGTCGACCGTTTACGGCCACCTGCAGCAGCGGGCGAGACAGGAGGGATGCCCACACCCCGGATGTCAGAGCCGCGCGAGCAGAGACGCGCCCTTGCACGGTGGCGGCCGCCAGCTCGAGGGGGCGACTCCCAGCGAAAGCTGCCGCTGCCTCCACGGCCAAACCGGCAACGCTGAAGGTGTTGGAGTACAAGCTATGCTTGGAGCGCCAGCGCAACTCTCGAACGCGACGCAAGCTGGCGGCGCATCGGGCGGTCCGCCCACCGTGGGGGTACCAGGGCGCGGATGGGGCCGACAACAAGCCTCTCTTCACCTCCTACCCCGGCGTTCGAGCGAGTCGAGAGCACGCGTGGTCCGGCATGACGCTGTCGAGCATGTCCGACCTGCACGCCATGGCTCCCTCCGCCCTGCAGAGCCAGGCGTCGATAGAGACCCCCTTTGCGCACATCAATGAGCTCTACCACCACCAGCACAGGTCCATGAAGCCGCAGCAGCAGCTCCAGGGGAGGAAGAAGCCAGCATGGCGCTGAGCTTGTGAGCCGCGTGAGGCCATGAGGAGCCAGGGATTTCTATTTTTCTGACTAAACCTCCTGAAACGGCCGCTCATCGAAAACCAATAGTCGCGGCGCGCAGTCCGCACACCCGGGTCGCCGGTACCGCTTTTGCGAGGCTCTGCTCGTCGTGTCTCGAGAGCCGCGCCGACCGCCCGCCAGCGCCACCGGCACCGCCGCACCGCGCTGCTGCGGCCGCCGGACGCGGCGCCGCCAGCGCGACACGCGCACCGCGAGCACCCGAGCACACACACACCCGACGCGAGGACAGGAGAGAGTGAAGGTGCGAGGCGAGCGCAGCGTGTGCGCGCTGTGTGTGCGGTGTCGGTGTCGAAACGAGTAGATAGAGTCACTCATTGACCGCCGCGCACGCGATCACAGTCACACAATCAACAACATCAACCGGTGTCGTTCTCAGAACGTATCAGGCGAGAGAGTGGAGAAGAGGCCCGCGCCAGACACGCCCCCCGCCGGTGTTGCGCGCGCATGCTAGTCCGGGCGCGAGATGCCTCCTCCCGCATACTCTCCTCACTGGGCAAAATAGTTTGCCATGTTGACGGACCCGCAAGGGTTGACCCCCGGCACCGTGCCGTACACCATCAAGTTGCCCCACAAGCCGGCGAGCGCCTCGCCGCCGCGGTTGCGGCAGAGCGCGGCGTCTTTCCGCAGCTGCGTGTACAGCTTCTTGGAGCGCGGGTAGCCCGCGCCCTTGGGCGGAATGCCAACCAGCCGCGGCGCGACCTTGCCGCTCGCAGACGCAGCGCCGGCAGTGCCCGAGTTGAGCGCCTGTGCCGCAGGCGTGCCGCAGAGAGGGAGGGGAGCACTGTGGTGGGGCGGAGGGCGGCGAGGGCGAGGCGAGCGGCGCGGCGGCGCGCGGAATGCCACGGCGGCGGCAGGGAGCGGGGGCAGGGGCGGCGGCAGGGACGGGCGGCGGGCGGCGGGGAGTTGGCATGGGGAGCTGGCATGCGCCTCAAAAAAGGAGTTGATGGCGGTCCGCCCGTCGTCCCACGTCTTCTCGACCGCCGCAACCTCCTTGGCGCTCGGCGCGGCGACGTTCCCCGTCGTCTGCCTACTCGCACGGCCCGGGTGCGTCTAGGCGGGAGCCCAGGCGCGCGCGCGAGAGGAGAGAGGCTTTGCCCGGCTCGCGCCAGCCGCGAGAGCTGAAACATGCTGCCCTGGAACTTGTTGAGGGCCGCCTGCATCTCCTCGCCGCCCGCGTCGGGCGGGAAGGCGAGAGCCAGGATGCGCATCGGAGTGAGGTACTCGCGCTCCAGCTTTGAGACCGAGGCGGCGGAGCCGATGTCGGTCGACTCCGTGATAGCGCCAATCGAGTCCCACCGGCCGGGCTCGGGGAGCAGGTCGTAGAGCTCAAAGACGTACGAGTCGGCCGCCAGCTGCAGCGCCGGCCAGTACTGCTGGTAGGCCTGCTGCGCCTTGGGAGGCAGGTCGTCGTAGGTGACGCCGTCGGCCACCACGGCGGCGGCGGGCCAGGGCGAGCCCGCGGCGGCGAGCGAGGCGGCGGCAGCGGCGGCGAGCGGGGAGGACATGGCCTCGCGCCGGCTCAGCGACGGCGGCACGCGCACCGAGAGGCAACCGAAGAGGAGCATATTTGCGTGTTTGAGAGGTGAGAAAAAATCAACCGCGGCAGTGCGGGCTGAGGGCCAAAAGTAAAACGCGCAACGCCGCTCTCGGCTCTCAGAGAGGCGTTATATCTCAGTAACCCCGCTCGCAGGTACTAGAGCAGCGTTCGTCAAGCTCAAACCCCACTCTGCACAACACAGAGCAGCGTTTGCCTAACAAGACTCCGCTCTGCAACCTTCAGAGCGGACTCTTGCTCAGAAAAACACCGACCGAGCACGTTCGAGCGGAGTCAAGTCAGTGCAACACCGCTCAACATAGCGGGAGCGGTCAATTTCCGCGGAGAGGCTGCTTTCGCCTCCCTCAGTCGCGCTCTCCTCCGCCCCTCCTCTTCAGAGCGGGACTTTGCTGAGTGAACACCGCTCTAGATGGTCAGAGCAGCGATTGCTTTAAGCTGACACCGCTCTAAATGACGTGAGCGGCGTCGCCCTGAATAGACGCTGCTCTGGGACGCCGGGACGGCGATGCCACCTGACGCCGACGGCGGATCCACGATCGCTCGTGGCGCGCGGCGCGGCGTGGCGAGCCCCGCCCCTGGGGTTGAGCAGCGTGTGGGTGGGTCGTCACTGCTCCGAGTAGTCAGAGCGGCGTCGCGTTTAGTGATACGCCGCTCACGTCATTTAGAGCGGTGTCAGCTTAAAGCAATCGCTGCTCTTACTAGCTAGAGCGGTGTTCACTTAGCAAAGTCCCGCTCTGAAGAGGAGGGGCGGAGGAGAGCGCGACTGAGGGAGGCAAAAGCAGCCTCTCCGCGGAAATTGACCGCTCCCGCTATGTTGAGCGGTGTTGCACTGACTTGACTCCGCTCGAACGTGCTCGGTCGGTGTTTTTCTGAGCAAGAGTCCGCTCTGAAGGTTGCAGAGCGGAGTCTTGTTAGGCAAACGCTGCTCTGTGTTGTGTAGAGTGGGGTTTGAGCTTGACGAACGCTGCTCTAGTACCTGCGAGCGGGGTTACTGAGATATAACGCCTCTCTGAGAGCCGAGAGCGGCGTTGCGCGTTTTACTTTTGGCCCTCAGCCGGCAGTGCGCCAGGGTTGCGCAGCGAACAGGAGGGAGTTCGGCGCTAGGCTCTTGTGCGGAGATTTTATCTCTCGGCTGCGTTGGCTCGCCAAACAAAGTATTTTTATCTTTGACACGAGCACACCACACACACTCACACACACACACTCACACTCACACTCACACACACACACACACACACACACACACACACACACACACACACACACACACACACACACACACACACACACACACACACACACACACACTCATCGCATCGCAGTCCACACTGAGGGAGGGTGTAGAGGATGTAGAGTGTAGAGCGCTGTAGAGCTGTAGAGATGTAGAGCGCTCTGGAGCGCTGTAGAGCTGTAGAGCTCTACATCCGCCGCGTGACGAGGCGGGTGCGTTGTAGAGCGATGTAGAGCGCGATTTTGCTGTAGAGTTTGTTGTAGAGGCTCTACAGCCAACCCGCCGGGAAGCGGGCAGTGACTCAAAGAGGTCGAGTCGCACTAATGGGGTGTCTCCGAGCTTACTGGAGCTCTGATGGACGGCCCTGACTATCCCTGACACACAGAGAGTCACTCTGACGGCACACAACACACAACACCCTATAACTGCGTCATGACCAGCCTGCCATGCGTCGCCGGTGCCGCATTCGTCGCAGTGCTTCTTTAGCAGGCGGTGGACTGTCGGCTGCGAGGACGGTCGCATTTGCGCGAGGCGAGGCGAGCATTGCTGCGCGTTGCATGCGCCATGACTCGCGCCAGCGCGTGCGGGAGCTCCTGGCTGAGCGTTGAGTCCAGGCGAGTTGCGCTGGCCACTATCGCTACGCCGAGCCGAGCTGACGCGCCGAGGCGCCGGCCAGTCGCAGCCGTGAGGCATGCCACAGCAGCAGAGGCACCTGCCTCCCATTGGGCGGGCAGACAGAAGGCCAGGGCAGCACTGGCAAGTGCAACGCGCCTCATGTCGGAGAGCGACCGTGCCTCGTTCGCCGCTTATGACGTGGAGTTTGCTGTACCGTAGAGATTTCAGCTCACGTTCTGGCCAGCTGGCACGAACCGCTGCCTCCCATGCCCTGCAGGCGGCACGTAGCCATCGCGGGTGTTGCGTGGGACAGAAAAGAAGTCGGGCCTTAAATCGCAAATGCGGTCTCGATCTTACCGCACGGTTGGGTCGACTTTGTCTTTGAGGCTTCTGTGACGCAGCGCTGCGACCTCCTCGGGTTTGGCGCTGAATATCATCCGCTTGCGCAGTCAACGCTCGCGCGTTTGGAGCGAACCAGCTAAGTGGATACTGCCTCGTGTGAGTGAACACACACACACACACACACGAAACCGACTCCCCTGCTCGCAAAAGAAAAGCGCGACCTCCTGGCCCGCGCCCCACCCCCCCGCCCGCCGCCACGCGGTTCCTCCACGGTTCCTCCGCTCTCTCCCTGCCTCTCCCCGCAGCCCCGGCCCGGTTAGATTCGCTCCTTGCTCTGCGATGGCGGCGGCGAGGAGCCTGAGCGCCACGGCTCAAACGCTGGCGACGGCGCTCGTCGCGGGCGAGCGGCGAGCGCTGAGCAAGGCGATCACGCTCGTGGAGTCGACGCAGCCTGCGAGCCGCGAGGCGGCGGACGAGCTGCTCTCACTCGTCCTGCCGCAGCGCGACGCGTCGCGCTGCCTTCGGCTGGGCATCTCGGGGCCGCCGGGCACCGGCAAGTCGACGCTCATCGAGTCGCTCGGCCTCGAGCTCGCCTCGCGCCGCCACCGGCTCGCGGTGCTCGCCGTCGATCCGTCGTCGCACCGGAGCGGCGGCTCGGTGCTGGGGGACAAGACGCGGATGCCGCAGCTGTCGGCCAACCCCGCCGCCTTCATCCGCCCGTCGCCCGCGCAGGGCGTCCTCGGCGGCGTCGCGCGCCGGACAGAGGACGTCGCGCTGCTGTGCGAGAGCGGCGGGTACGACCGAGTCGTCGTCGAGACGGTGGGCGTCGGGCAGTCGGAGGTGGTGGTGGCGGGGCTGGTGGACATGTTCGTGCTGCTCGTGCCTCCCGGCGCGGGCGACGGCTTGCAGGGCATCAAGCGCGGCATCCGCGACACACGGCTCCCGCCTCCGCCTCTCGAGCACACGCGTGTGTGAGGCGGCGGAGGCGTCTCTAGGCATCATGGAGCTCGCAGACCTGGTCGTGGTGACCAAGTGCGACGGCGCGCTCAAGCCGGTCGCCAAGGCGGCGGCCCAGGACATCCGGGCAGCCCTGTCTGTCCTGCGGCCGCGCGACGCCGCCTGGGCGCCGCGCGTGATCACTTCGTCGATGCACGACCCGGGCAGCGCTGCCGCGGTGGCAGACGTGATCGAGGAGTTCAGAGCGACGATGGGGCGTGCGGGGGCGCTGCGCGCGCGCCGGGCGGAGCAGGCCGACTCTCGTGTCTGGGAGCACTGCTCGGAAGCCCCTTCCTCCTGCGCCTTCCCTGAACCTTCCCGGAGCCTTCCGGTAGGCGGTCTCGCGCGTCTGGGAGCACGCGCGCGCCGACGTGCTGCACCGGCTCGGCGGCATGCCAGGCGTGCAGGCGCTCATCGGTGAGCTCGCCGCTTCTGCCGCCGCGGGCAGCATGCCGTACTCGCGCGCGGGCAGCCTGGTCGGCGCGGCCGTGCTCGCGCCGGACGCGGACGCCGCGGCGGCGGCCGCCGCGGCCGAGCACCGCGCGGCGCGGGAGGCATCGCCGCCGCCGGAGGCGGAGGGCGCGGCGCGGGAGAATATCTGACTACGTGCGACACGCACGGTGGACGGTCGGTGTCGCTGTGAGAGGAGCGCGCGCCGGGGCGAGCGCGAGATCGAGAGAGCGGGGGGATCAGAGCGCGTGTGATTGGAGATTGCTTGTGTGTGCCGGTGGCTGCGTGTGTGTTCTTGTGTCCATCTTGGCTCTACTCTCTTTACCGACGACCACACCTCGCTCGCTAGACGCTGTACGTCCTACGAGCACATCAGCCGAATTAGCATCGAAGGTTAGGTAGGTGATCTGTGAGGGTCCGCCCGCAGGCGCATTTTGTATACCGAGGCGGTGCCCGGTGCCGAACCTGTCGGACCTTGAGACAGCGTTGTAGGTTAGGTAGGTAGGTAGAAAGGTGAAGAACAGCCAGGCTCGGACTGGACACCAACGCGGTATGGGTGGACGCTAGACAGATGATGACGACACGCACGAGCGACACACAGACACAAACAAGCTCACAAGACACACAGCCAGCGGGCTGCCACACACCCTGAGTCGGCTTACACATAACTCAAGGCCATATCCTCCCTGTCGCCCCCCCCAGCACTCCACGGTGCCAAGAGAAACAAACAAGGGCACAACGACACAACAGACGACAGGAAGTGACATGCGAGGCTAGAGCAGGCTTGCTCTACCTCCAGCAATCTCTCCGGCCGGCGAGGCACGGACGAGACCGTGTGTGGGGTCTAAGTGAGGTGTCTATGGACGCTCTCCTCACGGGCTAGCTGCCTGCGGCTAGCCCTATCTCGCACTCACGGGCAGTGACAATTCAATGGGTGAGTGTTCGAAGATCCATACGAAAAAGAAAAACACCTCTAGATTCCTCGATTCAGCAGCTTCCTAGGAACGGAGGATGGTGGTTGACCGCAGAAGATGCCTCGTCGTAGCGGTACTGCTCGCTTCCGCCGACGCGGTGAGGCCCGCGGTCGCCACGCGGCCACCCGCAGTGCGCACCGCCGCTCCTGTCATGATCATGGACCAGCTCAAGAAGTTCGCGGATGATGGAGCGCTGGCGGTGAGTGCACCCAGGCCGGCCGCCGCCTCGCCTCCGGAGCACAGCAGCGATATGGTGCCTCCAGCTCGTCGGCCGCCTCTCACCGTGGGCAGCCGCCGCAGGTGAAGCAGGCCGCAGCAGAGAAGGTTGTCGGGGAGCGGGTTGCAGCCAAGCTGGCCGCGGCGCAGGCAGCCGCTTAGCTCGGCCACGCAGCAGTGGGCCGCCTCTCCTGCTCGCTACGGCTCCGCCGAGAGCGCTGCCGCTGCCGCCTCCGCCTGCTCTCGCCTCTCCGCTTCCGTCCACCTCCAAAACCCGTGCCGCGCCGCGAGTCACTGCTTTCCTCTCCTCTCACACACACACTCCTCGCACACTCTCCTCAGACACTCTCCTCGCACCTTTCCTCGTCGCCTCCGCTGCCTGCCGCGACGCCTCCGCCTCCTCGTGCCCAGGCCAAGTACGACATCCCTCAAAAGTACACCAACCTCATGCAGTCCTTCTTCACGTCGTGCGCTGCCCGCCACCCACCAGCCCCACCACCCATCAGCCCCACCACCCACACCATGCCCACCACCCCACCACCCACGCCACCCCCACCACGCCCACGACGGCCGCCACCCCCGCCGCCCGCCGCACCCGCCGCCCCGGGCAGACCGCGGGCAACCGCGACCAACCACCCGC
>NW_005201004.1:233876-239204 GCF_000372725.1 Emiliania huxleyi CCMP1516 | reverse complement strand
ACACACACACACACACACACACACACACACACACACACACACACACACACACACACACACACACACACACACACACACACACACACACACACACACACACACACACACACACACACACACCGCACACCGCCGCCTCCCGCCTCTTCATATCGCCTCTTCACGCCGCCTCTGTCCCACCTCCTCTTCACGCGCCCTCACGCGCCCTCTTCACACCTCCTCTTCACACCTCTTCACGCCTCCCTCTGCACGCCTCCCTCTGCACGCCTCCCTCTCACGCCCCCTCCGTGCGGCCGGGTGCCCGGCTTTGCCGAGGAGACCATCTTCTAGGAACTCTCTAGGAACCTTCTAGGAACCATCTAGGTGCCCGGCTTTGCCGAGGAGACCATCTTCGTCGCCGGCGGCCGCATGACGAAGGGCTTGCTTCCTTCAGTCGTCCGTCGCTGATGAGTCGACCGATCAACTCCTCAGGTGACCGCGTGACGACAGACTTGCTCGCGATGCCGTTCTCGATGGGCCGCAACCTGCTCTGCATCTTCTCGAAGAAGCACGTCGACAACCCGCCAGAGCTCAAGTCGACAAAGCAGAGGCGAGACTTGGCCGCGAGACAGCCGAGGGGTAGCCGAGAGATGGCCGAGAGGCGGCCGAGAGACAGCCGAGAGATGGCCGAGAGGCAGCCGAGAGGCGGCCGAGAGACAGCCCAGAGGCAGCCGAGAGGCAGCTCGAGGCCAGGCTGGCATCGGGCGCGCCACGCCACGTCGCCCTCGCCCCCCTGCCCCAGGCACAACCGGATATTATATTACATTATATTATTTATTATCATCCAGGCACAACCGGATGGTGATGAAGACGATGCAGCAGCTGATGACGGACGGAGGAAAGTGCATCTGGGTGGCGCCGTCGGGAGGCAGGGACCGGCCGAGCGACGACGGAAAGTACGAGGTCGCGCCGTTCGACTCAAAGTCGATTGAGATGTTCCGGCTCATGTCGGCAAAGGCGGACGGGACTGCAACCTCGGGCAACCTCGGGGCAACCTCGGGCAACCTCGAGCCATCTCGAGTCATCTGCACCAGGCGGACCGGCCGACGCACTTCTACCCCCTCTCCATGTTCACCTACCCGATCTGCCCGCCGCCAACCACCGTCGGCGGGGAGATTGGCGCGCGGCGTTTTCCTAGCGATCGCCTCCTCTGCCCCGGCGGCATTCTCCGACCGGTTCGAGCCGTGTCGCGCGCAGGCGAGCAGCGGACAGTCAAGTACTACCCGGCGGCGCTCCACTTTGGCGAGGAGGTGGACGTGTCGCGCTTCTCGGAGGGGTGCGTGACCGACAACTTCCCGGCTGGCTGCGACGCAGCCGCGCCTCGAGCTCGAGATCCGCCGAGATTGCCCGAGATGAGCCAGGTTGGCCCGAGATAGGCGAACTCGTCGCGCGACGAGCTGCGAGAGGCGACACTTCCTAGACACTCCCTAGACACTCCCTACACACTCCCTAGAACTCGTCGCGCTGCGAGCTGCGCGAGGCGGCGAGAGCCGGTGGGGGCGGGGCCCAACCGCCGGGCCCCCGCATGCCCGCGACACGCGCGCGGCATCTCCCTCAGGCGCTCGCCAAGCACGTCCACTCGATTGTCTCGAGCAACTACCAGGACCTCGCCGCCAAGCTCGACATGCCGTGAGCGCCGCCCCTCGCTGCGCGGTGGCCCCGCCCCGCCGACGTGCGGCCGCCTCTCCCGCCTAAGCTTGAAGTCTCCCTCGGGGTGCCGAGACCGCGGACCGGCCAGCGGCGTGTGTGACGCGCGAAGTGTACCTGTGCATGCTCCGCTGCGAGCAGCAGCCGCGCTGCGGCCGATACCTCCGAGTCTCATCGACCTCCTGCATGTGCTCCCTCGCCGGCTGTTGGCCGGCAAAGAGGACGCCTCGGTGCGTGTGCTTGCGTACTGTTATGGCCGCAGCCGTTTCCACAGCTCTACGGTATTCCTGCAAAAAAGCACAACCCTCTTCCTCTACCTGGGCTCTCAGAGAGCTCAGAGGTCTGCGTCTGGCCCCCCAGGCCGCGCGAGGTCCGAGGATCGCGCGCACTGCGCCGATAAAATTAACCGATAATCGCACACCCCACAGCCACACGTGTGTGCGTGGGGGTGCGCGGGTGGTGCGTGAAGATATTTTTGTACATTTGGAAGAGATAAAAAAAGACGAGTCTCGAGTGCGGGGCTGGGCCCTGGGGCTTTCAGGCTGTCAGGTGCTGTCAGGCGGTGCTGTCAGACGCTGTCGGAGCTGTCAGAGCTGTCAAGCCGCTGCTGCGGAGCTGACCGCCTGTCAGAGTACAGAGACGTAGGGCCGGTGCTGTCAGGTGCTGTCAGGTGGTGCTGTCGGGGTGGCGGGTGCTGTCAGGCTCTGACACACACATACCCCAGCCACACTTATGACACTTATCAAGAGGAGACCGCAGCCAGTGAGAGTAGATCCACACCGCAGGTTTCCTGGGGAGCGCAGATGGCGGCGCAGGCGCAGGCCGCGGCGGCGGCACAGGCGGCGGCGGCCACCATACTGCATAGGGCCCCAGAAGGCCTAGCTGGTAGCTTCATTTGTAGTAGCACAGCCGCCGGTGCTAGAGAGGGGTCCGCAGACAGACAGAGGTGGGGATGGAGGGTTGAGAGAGAAAGACCCATGACCATCCCATGACTACATGGACCACACTCACATATTTTGTTATAACCCCATGGGGCTGTACGGTCTGTAGGCCACTGGTGCTGTCGGCAGCCCGTTGATGGCGATCGCGAGGTCTCCGATCTCCAGTGACCTCCCTGATGAAAATACCCGTGCCAGGCCTACGATAACACACGAGCAATGGACCAAACAACGTAGAGCCTTCGATTGCGTGTCATGTCCAGCGAGGGTGGGCCGGAGCCGCCGCCGCCGGGCGGAGAGCCGGCGTCGGTCGAGAACTACACCGACCTCCTCGCCCACCTCCTCGCCGAGGTGCGGCAGATCAACCAGCTCGGCCAGCTGCAGGCGGCAGCGCTGCGGCGAACTGCCGATCGGATATCCACAATGGAGGGGAGGCTGCAATCCCTGGAGCACGCAAATTCGGCGGCGCTCACTCAGACCGCGCTGGAGCTCAACACGCTCTCCGCCCTTCGCGAGACCGGGCGCCATGCAGGCCTGACCATCGGAGCGCTGGACGTGCCTGAAGCGGACCTCCTCGCTGCAGCGATGATGCCTCCACCGCCAGTTCCGGCGGCGCCGCACGCCGCCGCACCGGTGGCGAGCAGCGATGGCGCTGGCCCCAGCGCCCCTCCACCCCGCGGCGAGCCCGGAGGCGTCAGCCAGGGCGTGATTCACATGGTGCGGCGGCCCCTCGTGCACGCCCTGCCCCGCCGGCCCAGCCCTTCCTGCTGGCGAGGTGCGGAGGGAAGTACGATCGGCGTGGGTTTCGCACACAGCACGCTGAAAGCCGCGCCCGCCGCCTCCCCCCGCCGCCCGAGCCCCTTCCCTCCCTTTCCCTCAGGGCCAGGCCTCGCAATCCGTCTCTATACCGCTCGCCTCGCTCATCGACGGCATCGAGCCTCACGTCGGCCTCTCGTCCAAGAGGGCGCGGAAAGACGGCGCCCGGCCGCCCGAGGGGGTGCCCGCACGTTGCCGCGTGAGGGAGCAGCAGGCGGGGTCGTCGCTCGAGCCGCCGGCCCCTGCAGCAGGGCCAAGGGGGACGGCAGCAGCAGGCGAGGCGGCGGCGGCGGTGGCGGGGCCGCCGCCGGGCGGGACTTCCGCGAAGAGCGAGCTGGTGCGCCCCGCCTTCTCGCTGCGTGGGCCCCCTGAGGGGGCACCCCTCCCAGACCAGGCGCCAGAGCCGTCGCCTTCGGAGCCGCCTCCCGGGCCTGCTGCGGAGCGGGCACCGGCGGGGCCGCCCGAGTAGACAAGTATTGAGGGCCTCGTGCACTTGCGCGCACGGCCCCTATTGAGTGAGGCATGGAGTGCCGTGCCACGGATTGCATGCTCCCACCCCATACTCAGTCGCGTCGTACCAGAGTCGTAGCACGGGTGTACCGGGTCGCAGCCTCCCCACAGCCACACACGAGATCTGCGTAGACTGCGAGACCCGCCTCGAGTGAGATAACGAAGATAAATAAATGAATAAAAACGGACACCTCTACTGTGAGATGGGTAAAAAGGAACAGGTCCCCGCCCGTGCGATCTTTGTGCAGGGTGGGTTCAACGGTTGCTGCCAGCCCGCTGGGTTCGAGATAACGAAGATACATGCCGGCGGATGGCGGGGGGAACCCCAACCGCCCGATTTTTTGTGGGATGGGTTGCTTGCAGTTTGATAATGTCTCGACGCGCGACGGACAGTGAGGGAGCGATGGGTGAGACTTGCGAGTCCTACACGGCTCTACCAGCTACGAAGTACGATAATCGATATCGGGCCCCGGGCCCCGCTCAGGCGTCAGGGTCAGGCTCTCCTAAATGCTAATCCTAAATGTGTCCACAGACACGTGCAACAACGAGTAGTATGAGAGGTGGATGGCTGCCTCCTGTGGGGGTAGCGCAGTTGGGCAACCGGAGATTCTGGAGTGCGGGAAGGGGGGGAAGTAAGCGTTGCGCGATGGGGAAAGTCTTTCAGGCACCAACTCCTGGGCGTTTACGCTTGACTACGAAACCATGCAGTGGATGCAGCTCGATCAAAACGGCGACGCCAACAGCTGGTCCCTGGGCGAGTTCCTCGCCCAGGATGAGGTGCGAGTCATGATGCTCGACCCAGCGTGCACCAAGTCGCTCACATTCCGTGAGTTCGTCAAGGGCCGAACACACTCTCCAAGTCGACTGCGATCTCGAACTCCGACAACTGGACCGGTGCACCGGCCGCGGAGGACGATGGCTCCCTCGACGACATCCCTTCATCGACGGACGCCTTCACCGCCGCCGGCCCTGGGCCATCCAGCGCGGCCTCCGACGGCCTGCACGTGATCGAGCGGGTACAGAAACGGTGGCTGCCGCAGCTCACACCCTAATCGATCTGCCTTAGGCACGGAGCCAACGGAGCCATCGCGCATGCCCGCATCGCGTGCGGCTCCGAGGTCTCCCGCCGAGACCGGCTCGGCGCGGCGCGTGGCCGCACGCCGCCGTTGAAGAGGCGAGATAGGACCGAGGGGAGAGCGCCGGCCACATCGAGCGAGCGCTGACGTGTAAGGTGTCTGTGCTGCTCCGGTGTGTGTGGGATTCTGCCCCCCCCCCCCCAACCCTGCTATTTTTAGAGAAAGGTGTTTGTAGTCGCGATGCCCCATCGTGCGCGAAAACCTCCCATTGTGCGTGGTGTGTCCGTGTGTGTCCGGGTCCTCCG
>NW_005201004.1:197082-233758 GCF_000372725.1 Emiliania huxleyi CCMP1516 | reverse complement strand
GACCCAAGACGGGTCGCAGGCGTCGTACCGAGCGTGTCGAGACCGTGTCCTGATGTGATCTGCACGGGTGAGTCACGTCGGCGTCAAACGAGCGACGGGCGACCTGTCAGAGCTAAATCGTCGATCGCAAGCTGGCCCTCTGGCGTCCTGGGTATGTACCTTTGTCGCGCGCCGGAGACGACTCGACGCCGCTGAGATCGGAGATCAAGCTCTGACAGGTCGCACGTCGCTCCTTTGACGCCGACGTGACTCACCCGTGCAGATCACATCAGGACACGGTCTCGACACGCTCGGTACGACGCCTGCGACCCGTCTTGGGTCAGGTGGCACGACGCTCATCCGCCTACCAGCGCTGCCGTGCAGGTTGCCACGACGAGGTCGAGCACGCTTCTATACGCTCGCCCAGCCTTCCTTTCCATCCCATTAGGCAGCCTGGGAACGGTGGCGGTCAGAGGCAAAGCCTGCGAGGGGTGGTGGAACCACATGTCACGGCTACCGCCGGCTCGACCCCACGATAGCCTCCGGAGGCTGACTTTGAGGCACCATCATCGGACGATGTTGACGAGTTGGGTCGCTCTCGCGGTAGCCAGATGACCTCTCATACTAGTATCATCGGCCATGGCCGCAGGAAGCGCGGGGGATTCCGCTGGGAGCAACACGGAGCTCCGTTGGACGCGTTTTCAAGATTAGCGTGTCAGTGAGAGTGAATTGGAACTAGCCTTTCAGGATTCAGCATCTGGAGATGCTCGAGCATAGGCAAGATAGTGTGCAGTCCAAGTAGGGCGCATCTAGGATGCATATTATCTCAAGATGCGCATATCATCTTAAGATGGGGGGGTCGCCGCCCCTGACGTTCGTACTGTCTTGTTGATCTCGGTTCTCGCATCTATCGTCCCCGTCCGCGCCCAGCGAGACGCTCAGTTGCTGTGGCGGCCGCAGTCTTTCTGTGAGGAGGAGGCTGCGCTGGCGCAAGCACGGGCGGGAGGGGTTTCTCCTGCGGAGTCGTGCGTGCGCGGGGCTCCTCTTTGCGAATACTCCCTACATACATCTCTCGAATCTCGTATACCCGTTCTACCAGAGAGTCAAGAGATACAAGAGAATCAATAATACGCTAAACGGTCGATAAACGGCAACGCGCCCACCCCACGCAGGCGACGAGGACGGGAGCTCGGCAACTCTCGCCGTCGTGGCCGCGGGCGTCGCCCGCCCGCCCGCGAGCCTGACCCTAGCGGTTGCGCTCGCGAGTTTCTCCCCGCCGGCCGCCGCCGCCGGGCTGTGCCGCGCAGACTCCTCCGCCCTGTCCTCGGGCAGTGGGCCGGGAGGTAGGCTGAAGGCACGCGGCGAGGCAGAGCGCCGAGGGAGGCGGGGAGGCGGGGTGGGCGGGAAGGAGGAGGGGGGCGAGCTCGCGGCGCGCTAAAAGAGGGAGAAGCCCGACTTCTCCTTGACCTCGAGCAGCTCGACCTTGAAGGGGGGGAGGGGGGGGGGGGGGGGGGGCTCCAGGGAGGGGACCCGACGCCGCGACGCCTCCGCCCCTCGCACGTGCGACCGAGGAGCGGCCCGATGTGACAGCGCACGAGACGTGGCCCCCGGGGGGAGGGGAGTGGTCGGGGGCAAGGCGGGGGTGGCAGGACTGCCGCGGCGCGCCTCGAAGCGCAGCGCGGCGTTGCCCGGGATGGTTGGTGGCGCGCCCATCGGTCCGTAGGCGAGGTCTGCCGGGATGGTGAGCGTCGCCTAATCTCGGGTAATCTCGGGTAATCTGGGGCGGTGAGCGTCGCCTGTTCCGGAGGTGTGAGCCAGAGGCGGCGTAGGAAGTGTCTAGGAAGCGCCGCCTTCCCGCCGGGCCGCATGCGCTGCAGCCCCTCGCCCCACCCCTTGATCACTTGCTTGAGCTTGAACTCGGTCGGCTTTTCGCGGTCGTACGACGAGTCGAAGACGGTGCCGTCGGCGAGCGAGCCCTTGTACTGCACAACCACCGTGTCCTCCATCGTCGGGCAAGCGCCTTCGCCCTCGGCATGGCTCTTGAAGACGAGGCCCGAGGCGCTCGTCGTCGCCCCCTCCTCGGCAGACGCCTCGCGCAGGAAGGCGCCCGCTGCGGCCGCCATCTCGGACGCCGCCGCCTCCTGCTTCTCCCACGCCGCCGCCTCGGCCTCGGACTGCGGCCGGAAGATGGACCAGGAGAACCAGCCGACGTAGAGCGCGGCGAGCGTCCAGCCGACCGGCGTCACCTCGAAGGGCGACAGAATAATCGGCGGTCTGTTCAGCTCGTACGACCAGTCGATCTCGGCGAGCGCGAGGGTTGAGGCGGCGGCCGCCGTCGAGGCGTGCACCGCGGACGGCGCGGCGAGCGGTCCGGCGACGGCGAGGGCGCGGCCGACGACGGCGCCGGTAGGCGGGGCGGCAGGCAGCTTGAGCGCGAGAGAGCTGAGCGCGAAGGGGAGCGCCAGTCCCATATGTATACATGTGGCAATTGGTGGGCGCGAGTAAAGAATTCAACAAATCGAACTCGAAAATCCGTTACGGAAAAGCATGCGCGACGCTGCCTCTTTGCACCGCTCGCTCGCGGCTGCGGGAGACATGGCCGCCAATGCGGCTCGCACTCGCTCGGCGGGCCTCCGTCCCACAGCCGCCCGGGCGTTCCACGGGTCTGCCTGGCGCTGCGCTGCTTGCACGCTGCACTGCACAAAGCTGCGACAACAAGGGGAGGCTCCTGAGCTTGAGCGTTGAGCAGTGCAGCTGCGGGCGCTCGTGGGCGGCTGTGCAGTGGTGAGAGTGCCTGATTGGAGGCGAGCTGGTGCTGCGCCAGGGTGCGCAGCATGCGCTCTTGCTCTGTGCTGAGGCATGCTGGCTGGCGCCCAACACAATGCCCTGGATGCATTGCTCCACGCCGTGCTGGCTAGTGCAGTACTGCCAGTGCGCCGACTGGCGCGCAGGGTGCGCGTCGCCGCGCGTGGCACGGGTGGCTCGAGAGGCGCGGCTGTCGTTCAACCCCGCGGCGCATGTGCGCCGCGGAAGCTGCTCGACAGGCTGCGGGCATCGCTGCGGCAGAAAGCGCCCGCCCTCTGCTTTGCTTTTGCCCGCGTTTTACGACAACTTTCGGTTTATCATAGCCGCCGAACTTTACCTCGCTGTTTCTTTATAGGCGTCTCGCAGCTGCGTATTCTCGTATTATCTTCGAGTAGTTGCGTGGGGGCGGTATGTATTCTCGTATCACTAGCTAGTGTCGTGTCCACTAGCTCCGAGTAGAGGGGGCGTTCTGCTGCTAGGGGAAACCCAGAGCGCGGTACTATCCCTCGGAGAGTATTCTTTAGCTCCGAGTAGAGGGGCGGCGTTCTGCAGTTAAGGGGAAACCCGGTACACGGAGCCAACCCTCGGAGACCCGTGTTATGGCCCTGCGAACGCGCACCCCCGGGGCTAGGGCTCTCTAGCCCGTAACCCGACACCGATCATCCGGCCCGCTGGGTGCGCTTCTTAGCTCCCCGGCCCTGGATGTGAGGTTAATAACTGCACTCCAAGTGCTCCAAGAACTCTCTCGCACAGCACACAGGTTCGACACAGGTACCAAAAGAGGCACAGCCTGCGACGGACCTTTAGAAGGCGCCGTCGTCCTCATGGAGGTGGGCACGATCGGGGGGACAGTCGAATCCGCGAGCACCGTAGTGCTCGCCGAAAAACTTCGGCGGTTCTTGTTTGGTGTGTCCGCAGTCCTCCCATCCCTCCCTTGGGTTGTCTGTTTTCTTTCTTTCTTTTTCCGCAGCGAGAAGCGGCGAGAGACACTGCGAAGAGAGATAGGAAGAGGCAGACTCCCTAGGGTGGGCGACGGCTAGCACCACACTCCTCTCCTTAAAATCCCTGTGTGGTGGCGGCGTGCCGTCCTCCCATCCGCGCCATCCCTCCCTTGCGCCTTGGGTTGTCTGTTTTCTTTCTTTCTTTGTGTCCGCAGCCTTCCGCCCTCGTGCCGCCGAGTGCATATCCTATACGAGAGAGATCCCTGTGCCCTGTGCCCAGCCCTCTCCGCGCGGCGATGCGCCCTCCCCCCTCGCTTTTGCAAAATCCTGCAAAGGTGGGGACGTGTCTGTCCTCGACCCAGCCCTAGCTTGGGATGTCCGTTGTATTTATTTATTTATGTGTCCGTTTTATTTTGTTTTTAGGTCTGTTCTTGGCAAAGCATTTTATTTATTTATTTATTACCGACCGACTACGTCAAGAGTCGCCAGAAACCGAGGAGTCACACAGTCCACCTGTGATTTGTGTGAGCTCTGAGAGATCATTTTTAGCAATACCAAACAACTCTAACACTCACACGTAATGCCTTGATCTGCTATAACCAAAAGTGAAATAGTGAAAAAGAAATCGACCTGCGTTGCCCTTGAGGCGGCCCTGGGTTCCGGCTCCTACCCGGATAGGGGGTCTGTTGGGACTGACTCGCGCCAAAACGCCCTACCTACCTACCTATCCCCAGGCCGCGCAGCGAAGCGAAAAAAGATGAAAAGAGGCGGTACCTACCTATTGCAGGGCCCTTTTGGGCCAAACAAGACCAACCTACCTACCTATCTGGGAGGGGCCAGCCGGCAGACCCCCTATCTGGGTAGGAGCCGGAACCCTGGAGGCAGCTTCTCGACGACTCCCTCGCCAGCGGTTGCTGTGACGACGACAACAACAACAACTCTCTCTGACAACGACCTCGCCGAAAGTTCAAAACGTGTGTATGGAGTGCCGCTCACTCCTCCTCGGCGCCGCCGCCGGCGCTGCCGCCTTTGCGATCCTCGATCGGCTTCGGCGGCGACGCTTGCGGGGAGGCACGTACCACGCTGGCATGATTCGCGCCCGGCCCGAGCTGATCGAGCAGTACCAGCAGCTGCACGACAAAACGTGGGAGGAGGTGATGGCGAGAATGTATGCGAGCAACATGCGCGACTTCGTCGTGTGGTTTCATCCCACCACGAACATGATGTTCCATCAGTTCATCTACGTCGGCACAGACTTTGACGCCGACATGGCGCGCGTCGCCGCCGACCCGGTCGTCCGCTTCTGGTGGACGTATTGCGAGCCGTGCCAGGAGCCGCTGCACTGGAGCGGTCCGCCGCCGTCGCAGGGCGGCGCTGGCGACCCAGCGCACCCGGGCGAGTGGTGGTCGCCGCTCGTGCAGGTCAATCACTGCGGGGGCTGGGCGGTCGACTTTTCCCCGCGCCTGGGTCCGAACCCGTCCTACACGCCAAACCACCCGGCCGGCAAGACGTCCACCAAGGACGCGCCGCCTCTTGTGCACAACCGGACGGGCCCGGCGGCGGGGTGGACGAGCTCCAAACAGCCGCCCTTTGTCGCGAGCTGAGGCCGCGCTGCTGGCACTGTCGGACAACCGTGATACGTGTGTGCGATGGCGTTTGAGGGAGACGCGCGCGTCGTGCGCGGCAGCGACTCGCCGCGATACCGTGCCGAGGCATCAGTGGTGAGACTGACGTATGTGGAGTGCTGGAGCCACAAAACGGTTGGGTAGGAGTGTGAGACGTTTGGGTGTGCGTGCGACTGCGAGAGGCCTCTATCGATCGACTGCTGTTCGAGACTGTGTAACAGTGGTCAATCGTACTGTCATGCAAATCAACGCTTACTAAAGCGCCCCTCTCTCTCCTGCACCCTCCCCGCTCTACGACATGCATCATGGTTGCTGATGCTCTCTCTCTCTACGTGGCTGGGTTCACAGCGATTGTAGGAAAACGAAGGGAACACTAGCTGGCTCAAGTGCGCGGGCGTGGCGACCGCAGTAAGGCTTCTCTTGACGGTCGCGGCCTTCCGACTCGCGCCTCCGCCTCACTGGCACTATTGTAGCCCTGGCCGGTGCGCGTGCTCAGTTGAAGTTCCGGAGTGAAAATTCGAACGCGTTCTCTCGCGGTGACCAAAAAATGTCCACCTCAGAGGCACCTCCGGAGGCAGGCCGCCGCACGCCGGCGACACAGCTCCAGCTGTCGAACTGACCCGCAGCTCCTCTCAGAGCGGGAACTGTGACGAAAGTTGACTGAGGCGGTTGTCAGGAACCATCATACGGATCACATGGTGGCTCTCTCATGACGGGAGACCGCCCGACCACTCCTGGGTGGCACTGCCACCGGTGTCGCTCGACGTCCTGTCGACAGCGTGCCGACAGCGACACATACCATGTGGGACGCGTCGACCTCTACTGCTTACCCAGCCTTCGAGTGTATCCTGGCTGTGGTCCCACACCCACTGGTGTCCATCTCAGAGACCGCAGGAGGTCATGACCCTCATGAGGCAGGGTCGATGGGAGTGCCAACCCCACAATGCCTAACAACCCACAAGTATGTTACAAGCAAGCGAGAGAGAAGGGAGAGGGGGTTGTACGTACGTGCAAGTGTTGTTGCGAGAGAGAGTTCTGCGATTTACGATTTCTTTACGATTTCTTTCTCTCCCTTGGCCTTGCCTGTTCGGTTTTTAAAACTTGGAGTGCAGTCGGCAACCTCACACCCAAAAAAGAAAGAAAGAAAACAGACAACCCAAGGGAGGGATGGGAGGACGGCGCGCCGCCACCACACAGGGATTTTAAGGAGAGGTGTGTGGTGCGCTAGCCGTCGCCCACCCTAGGGAGTCTGCCTCTTCCTATCTCTCTTCGCAGTCTCTCGCCGATTCTCGCTGCAATCTTCATGCCACCTCGCGGTCGTCCCACTCTCGTCGTTCTCTCCCTTGTCATTTCCTCCTCTGTCGCGTCGTTCTCTTCTGCCTCGTCCTGTGACGCCGCCGCCTGCCGGTCCCTTGTTCTCGCGGCTTCTTTCGCCTTTCGGCGCAACTCCGTCCTCCTCGCGGCGTATCCTGGCCCCTCGAGTCTATCGAGCTCCCCTCGCGCAAGGACCACATTTCTGACTCCCACTCCGATCATTTGCCTCCAAGTCATGTTGTTGCTCAGGTCCACTCTCTCTTCGAACACTCGTGCCTCTACGGATGATGCCGGCGCTGGGGTCCCCTTCGGATGCATCGTGACATCTGACAACTGGATTTCCACTGGTTCGTCCTCCTCGGAGTCATCTTCCCCGTCCTCCTTCCGCTCGGCTCTCCGCTCGGTACGTTCGGCGTGGCTCACCCTCCATGCCGTGAACAGGCGCTTTATCCACCCTATATTCTTCTCTCGTTCCTCTGCCCGTGCCCTGGTCTTGTCGTTGTTTCGCACCCATGTCTGTATGGCAATCGAGGCTGCCTTCCCCACTACCTGTAGTTCACTCGTCACCTCTCCCGCGAGCTCCCTTCTCTTTCTTTCGGGTATGGAGTCCGTGAGTGCGGGTAGCGTGCAGGCAATCACGGGCGCTATTTTGTCGTACTCCTCTTCGGCGAGCGCTCCAAATCTAGACCCTTTCGCCTTTAAGGAGGCTGCCCTCGCTCGTCTCAGGAATGTGGCGGTGTCTTTTGAGTCCGGCGCCTCCCGTTCAACTCTTGCTGTCGCCCTCGCTGTGTGTTTGTCGAGCTTCCGCATGAAGTGACGCGCCTCTTCCTTATTTCCAGCGCAGCTGCCGCTCAGTATGTGCGCCAACGACGCCTGTGGTGGCTCACTGTCTTCTTGTTTCCAGTCGTCCCAGTCTTTCAGTTCCCCGCGTCTCCTCCTTGCCTCGCGCGCCTCTTTTGTGGCCTCATCCCTAGCCGCTTTGCACGCTCTGCATTCCCACACCCAGGGCCGAGGAGCGGACAGCGTATCTTTTTTTGTCAAGGAGAAGCTGGGTTGGCCGACCACCTTGAGGTCGAAACTCTCTCGATCCTTTTCTACCTCTGCCTCCATGGTCCTCTGCCTCATCTACGCTGCTACCGCCGCGCCCGTCGCCAAGACAAGCGCAGACACGTCGCACGCCGGCGTCACCCAGCCCATCACGACCGGCGAGGCGCTGGCTTCGATCCCAGCGGGCCTCTCGAACGACGCCGTCGGGGCCTACGAGTCGAACCCGCTGTACTTTGACCCTCACCTCCGCGACCACATCAAGCTGACCGTGACCCCGTCCAATACTGGCTGTGGCTCCACCGGCAAGGAGCACATCCGCCCATTCTACGTCAACTCTGCGGCGGGCGACTCGGAGACGTTCCACTTTTGTGAGGACGGCACCTGCCACCTGACCCTTGAGCTGGATGGAGAGACCGCCCACAACGATGTGGGTTTCCTGCGGCTGCGCGGCTGCCCGCTGCACCAGGGCTACACCGTGCCCTACCTGCGGATCATGAAGTCGCTGCTGGCTTCCTTTGACGTCCTGCACATCGGCTACGGCGCCTGCGACCAGGGCGAGACGCAGTGCGAGATTGGCACAGACATCTCGTTGGCCCCCGGCGAATGCAAGACCCTCACGCATCCGTCGATCGACGACATCAAGTTTGACGTCTGCTACCAGGGACCTGGCACTTGGTAATCGCTTGTTGGCGTCGCCGGCGGCGCCGCGCCTGGGAGCGCGGTCTGGTCGCAACCACACGTCTCCGCCATGTGCGCATTAATCATCATGTGAGGGGGAGTGAATTGCATGGGGCTGGGTGCATGGAGCTGTCAGTGGGGAGCCGCGGGGGAGGTCGTAGAGCTCTCCTTGCGGGACGCACACTTTTAAGTTATTTTGTGTATTGCACATATCTGCCTCGCTCCGCAAACAAACAAATAACACAAAAAATCAGAAATACGGCAGCCCCTGGCGGGCCGGCTGTGTTGGTCGATTCACTTCTCCGCGCGGTTTTTTCTTTCGAGCATGCGCTCGAAACACGAGAAACACAGAGAATTGCACCCTTTCGCCCTCTCATCACTGCCCCGGCCCACGACGACGCTCCCCATGCGCCATGGGGATCGGTGCCCGCGCGGACCACCGCAGTGAAGACGGGTCCCAGGCAGCGGGTCAGGTCAGACAGGGGCGCGAACGGGACGTCGGCCGTAGCTAGGGTCACAAAGAGACGCGACCGACACGTACTGCAGGAAGTCGACGGTCTTTGCCTCCGCAGATACGGTCATACGGAGCTGGCCCCAAGGGTGCGACCGCCTCGGATGGTCCCAAATCGCCCCACTGCAAGAAGAGCTCGGGCACGGGGATTTGACGGGAGAGAAGTGCCTGGGCGCAAGCCGTCCGGAATGCGTCCTCATCCACATATGTGTATATGCACTGCGCCGAACACACCGAGGTCAGCCAAAGCACCGAGGACGCGGCGCCACGACGCGGCTGAGATGGACAGCTGCAGGACACTGAGTCTCTCAAAGTACGGGGCTGTAGCGGGTTCCAGCTCTACAAACGGGAGGAGCCACTAATGGCGGCCCCCACTGAGGAATCTGGACCCACGACGCTTGCATCCCTGGAGGAGGAGCGGCGAGGTTGAGTAGGGCTGGATTGCCCACTGTCGGCCAGTGGAATGAAACCCCGAGTAGAGGAGCTCAGAGGACACCACTGTGGTGTCGACGGGAACCACCAGTGGCTTTGCGGGATCGGGGATCTGCTCGGCCGGAATGCTGAGCTCGGCGGCGGCGAGGTCCGGCATCGCGGCGAAGGTCGTCTCGTCGAGGGCTGCCTCTCGACCTTACTCCCGCGTCACAACGAAGCACGAGAACTGTGCACGACAGAGCGACAGCGTAGCGCACGCCGTCCAGTCGGCGAAGGGACGGCTGCTTGCGCAACGTGATCAGTTCTAATGAAGGTACCGGGGCGCGACGGATAGGTGAATCCGGGGCACCCTCCACTCGAAGCCCTGGCTAGGGGGTTCGAGGTGGCCCCCACCCAGGGGCCGCCCATCAAAGGGACTGCGGCAGAAGAGGCCCAATCTTGCACACGTGCAAGAACATACACGAGTGTTTCGCGAGCAAATAAAAGGCTCCGCATGGGTACAATGGAGGAAATTTAAGTTTCCACAGTACCACATAGCGTAGTATCTGCTCAGCAAGCACTAGGCACCACGCTGTCGTCAAACCCAGGAGGGAGGCCGAGAGCGTAGAGAGGCCCCTCCGAGCAAGGCTCCTCTGCGGGCCCGGAACTCGGTCCGCAGCTACGCCCTTCGATAGAGCCCTCCCCCTCCCTCTCCACGGACAGAGCGACAGCACAGGGCACCTCGGGAGCGCCCTCGCTCCATGCATCTCCGTATCTCGCGCGCAGCCTCGCTCGCTCTTTCTCTCGCAGCCGCTCGTGCCTCTCTTCGAGCTGTAGCCGAATCAGCTCGTCCTCGCGCTCGCGCTTTCGCTTCCGCGCATCCGCCGCAGCCTGCTTCCGCTTCTGGTCCTGCTCCTGCTTCCGCTTCTCCTCGGCGATCTCTGCTTTTCGTCTCTGCAGCTCCGCTCTCCGCGCAGCAATGTAGTTGGCAACCGCAGCCACTCCAGCATCTGCGCTCGCTGGAGGCAGCTCATGCTGCACGTCGTCGCACCGGCAGCACTCGAGCGAGCAGCGGCGCAGAGGAGGGCGCGGCTCGGGCGGCACTCGCGCGGCTCTCGCACGGAAAGAATGACGCGCGTATGCTCCGGGATCGTCGGGCGTCGCGAGTCTCCCTTGGCAATCACACTGCATGCCGCGCAACGCCGCCGAGTAGAAGCGCTGCATCTCATCTTTCGAGTGGTAGCGCGGCTCGATTGGTGGGTATGGTGGGTGCGTAGAAGGGAAGTTATCGTCGGCAAACGAGCCGCCAACGATCTCGCCGCAATCGGCACGGCAGTGCGAGCCTCGCGTGCGCAGGAACACCGAGAGGTTGAGGCTCACGCGGCTGACGGTGCGGTGCTCAGGCTGCGGCAGGTGCGTCGGCACCGCACGGGCGGGATGTCGCTGCGGATAGCCGCCGTGGAAGTCGAAGGAGGCGGGGAAGAGCTTGGACTTGTCCCAGATGCCGGTACTCGCCGCGGTGAACGAGCCCTGAAAGTAGCGCGAGAGCTCCTGCACGCACGGCGCCGGCGGCAGCTCCGACTCGCAGTGGCTGCGCGGCGGCCACGAGCTCCACCGGTTGCGGTTGCACGCCTCGCCGATGGCGGCGATCGCAGCGGGGAGCGTCGCCACCGGGTAGGTGAACCGCGGCGGCAGCGGCTCGAGCGCGAGCTTCAAGTTGGACGAGACATGCACGTCGCAGGCCCACTTGCCACCCACCAGCTTGAGCGGCTCGCGCTCTCCGCACGCGGCCTGCCGCAGCACTGATGCCGCCCACGCATGCGCACCCGGGGCGAGCGGTGGCAACGACGCAGCCGCCGCTGCTGATGCAGTGAAGAAGAGCTTGTAGCAGAAGGAGTACTCGCGCAGCAGCTCGTTGTGCATATCCACCCGCTCCCATCGCTCCAGCATCGCCAGCTCCTCGTCGTTGATCGAGCCCGGCTCCGCTTCCCACAGCGAGTCGGGCAAGTCCGGCTCGTCGAGCAGTGCGGGCAGCGCGGTGGGAGCCAGGCAGCACTCGATGAAGCGCAGCCGCAGCGTGTCACGCCGCCAGCGGAAAGCATTCCTCTCCGTCTCCTCGCCGCCGCTCACGTGCATGCCGCTCCACGTGCCATCCCACCCGCGTCGCGCGGCGATCACCTGCTGCAGCGCCCACGTCGTCGCGCGCGGCTCCGGCTCTGGCGAGCGCCCTCTCTCCAGGCTCCAGGCGCGAGCCCTCTCCGCCAGCAGCGGATTGCCGACCAGTTCGCTCGGCGACGGCCACCAGTCTGCCCACGGCGGCCGCTCGTCGCTGCCCGACGCGGCAACGATCCGCGCCATCATCTCGTCGGGCTCGTCGAGAGGCAGCTCGAGCCGGGGCGATGAGTCCCTCACCGAATAACGGACGCGGCTCGATCCGATCGGATCCGATTCGACCCACGCCCAGTCGCACAGGCGGTTCCCTGTGACGCCCCGCAGCGCGGCCAGCAGCGCGATCCGCGGCGACGCATCACGTGGGCGCATCGGCAGCTCGCGCACACGATTGCGTGCGGCGTGCACGCGCGAGGCCGCCTCCTCGGCCCGGCGCCGTCGCTGCTGCTGCTGCTGCTCGCGCGCCTCCTGCTTGCACTTCTCCTCGAGCACGCGCTGCTCCTCCTCAACCACGCGCAGCTCCTCTGCTGCCTCCAGCTCCAGCCTGGCATCTTCTCGATCGTAGCGAGCCGCAGTCTCTGCTGACCGCTCCTCCTGGGAGGCGGTCAGGCGACGCCAAGCCTTCGTGGCCGTGTTAAAGGTCGTGCGGCTCTCCCTTTTGTCGTGTGCCGGCCAGCGCGTACCTGTCATCTGCCAGAACCACATTGTTGGCTCGCCGCTGTCGCCGTTGCGGGCCTCGAGCTTGTCAGCGCCACGGTAGTCGGTGAGGTTCGGGGGGTCCCACTGCGCCGCGCTCTCGCGCGTGAAGAGGCGCGGGCGCCCTGCGCGAGCCGCGTGCTCGCAAATGCCGCAGCAGAAGTGCTCGCATCCACAGGGCAGCATTGTGCCCCGAGAGTGAACCGGACGTACGGCAGCGGTTGTGGATTAGTGCCCCGGGCGAGTGAACCGGATTTCAACTGCCAGCACCGCCAAGGGGAGAGAGTGGGTACCTTACAGAAACAAGTTTCTTCCATTGTACGATAAAATTAAAGTTTTTTTGAGGCGCGCAAGATGCGTACCAACTGGCTGGGTCAACTCCCCTGACCGAGCGTGCCAATTGGGTCAAGAACAAGCCACAAACGGCTTACGCGCGCCTAGCTCCGCGGACGGCCCCTCCACCCTTCATGTACGGATCATATAATCCCCACAGTCGCTGTCGTGGGATCGCTTCCCATGTGAGATTCTCTTTTTGCACGACACCGGGAATTCTCTTTTTGGTGGTGTAGCACCTGTGTTAGTGCCAGTGCGCGCCAGTCCCGTGCCCAGTAAAAGAAAGAAAGAAAACAGACAAGCAAGGGAGGGATGGGAGGACGGCAAGGTGAGGAAAAGCCAGGCTCTACTGTACCGTAATAGAAAGAAAAGAACTCTTCGAGGGAGTGGTGGTCGCGGCACGAGGGCAGCCTTGCTTTCGCTGCGGGGTCGCTGCCTCGCTGCCTCTGCGTGGCCGCCTCGCCATGGCCAAGAAGATGCCCACCAAGGGCGCCAAAGCCAAAAAGGGCGCCGCCGCTCGCACGGCCTCGCGCGGCAAGGGCAACGCTCGCAACAACCCGCGAGCCTTCAAGGCGGCGTCGGGCCCAAAGGCCATGCAGCGCTCGGCGCACCGCGCGCTCGAGAAGCAGGAGCGGCAGTACCACGTGGCGCTCACTGACCGAGCGGTCGAGGTGGCGGTGCAGCCTCCCATCGTCGTCGCCGTCGTCGGTCCCGCCGGCGTCGGAAAGTCGACCGTGATCCGCTCGCTCGTCAAGCACTGGACCAAGCAAAACCTCAAGGAGACGCACGGGCCGGTGACGGTGGTGACAGGCAAGTCCCGCCGCGTCACGCTCATAGAGTGCCCAAACGACCTCAACGCGATGTGCGATCTCGCCAAGGCGACGGCCGCCGCCGCCGCCGCCGCCATAGCCGCCGGCCGCCGGCCGCTGAGCTGTCGCCTCCGTGTGTCAGGTGGCGGACCTTGTCCTGCTGGTGGTGGACGGCGCGTACGGGTTCGAGATGGAGACCTTCGAGTTCCTCAACATGTGCCAGGTCCACGGCTTCCCGCGCGTGATGGGCGTGCTCACGCACCTCGACTCCTTCACCAACGCCGCGGCGCTGCGCCGCGCCAAAAAGACGCTCAAGCACCGGTTCTGGACGGACATCTACGACGGCGCGAAGCTCTTCTACCTGTCGGGGCTCAAGCACGGCCGCTACCCAAAGGCCGAGATCACCAACCTCGCCCGCTTCCTCGCGGTGATCAAGTTCCGCCCGCTCATCTGGCGCGCTCCACACGCCACCCGCTAGCCGCCACACGCCACGCGCCACGCGCCTCTCCTCCTCTCCCTCGTCTCACGCCTCACCCTCCTCACGCCTCTCCCTCCTCTCCCTCCTCACGCCCCTCTCGCTGCCCCTCCGCCTCCGCGCCTCCGACCCCACACCCCAACCCCACCACCCCCACGCAGGCGCAACACCCACCCCTTCGTCCTCGCCGACCGGTTCGAGGACGTCACCGAGCCGGCCGCCCTTGCGAGGGTGTCCGGAGTAGCCGAGATGGGACGAGATGAGGACCGAGAGGAGTAGGTTCCCGCTCTCGCGAGGCAGATCCGCCGATCGTGTTCGCCGATAGTGTTCGCCGAGCGGGGGCCGCCACCGAGCGGATGCGATTCCTGACTGGTGCGCCATCCAACCCGCGCCATCCACCCCGCCGACAGGACGAGCTCGTCGAGCGGACGGTGAGCATGTACGGCTGGGTGCGAGGCACCTTCCTCCTCCCAGGCTCGCGACCTCCCGCCCTCGAGCTGTGCACAGCGTCTCCCCACGCCCCCACACCCCCCTCGGGCCGTGAGCAGGCATGCGCGTCCACCTCCCCGGGGTCGGAGACTTCGCCATGTCCGAGGTGAGTGCGCTCGACGACCCGTGCGCTCCTCCCGACCGCACCACCCGCCGCCGGCTCGACTCCAAGGACAAGCGGCTGTACGCGCCGATGTCCAACCTGGGCAGCAGCCTCGGAGTGCGGCGGCGCGAGGCTGGAGGCGGGCGCCCCCTCGACTCGCCGGTGTCTGGTGCGGCCTAGGCGATCTGACGTACGACCGCGACGCGGTGTACGTCAACATCCCGGACAGCGCGATCCGCTTCTCGCAGGGCAAGGGGGTGGCGGGCGAGGGCGAGGACGAGGGCGGCGAGGGCGAGGGCGGCGGCGACGGCGGCGGCGAGGAGGGCGGCGAGGTTGGCGGCGAGGACGTGGCGATGGTCAAAGGGCTGCAGCGGGTTGGGGAGGCGGCCGGCCTCGACGAGCAGCTGCGAGGGGCGAGCCTGCAGCTCTTCGCGGGAGGGGCGGCGATCGAGGGCGGCGGGGGCGGGGGCGAGGGCCAGGGCGGCGGTCGCGTGCGCAGGCCGGTCCAGTTCGGAGATGACGCGGCCGGTCCGGCTGGGCTGCCGGCTGGGCTGGGCCGCGCACGGGCGCTCGCGTACGAGTCTGGCGCCGAGGGGTCGATGTGGGAGGGTGGCGACGCTGGCGACGGCGAGGGGGGCCTGGCGGAGGAGGGCAGCGAAGACGACGACGACGACGACGACGACGACGACGAGGAGGAGGAGGGAGGGGAGGGCAGCGGCGAGGAGGGCGGCAGCGACAGCGGCGAGGAGGAGGGCGAGGAGGAGGAGGAGGAGGAGGGGGCGGAGTGGAAGCTTGGCCTCGCCGAGCGGGCGGCGGCGGCGCACGCGGCGCGGAGGACCGATTGGGGCAAGCTCGTGTACGGAGGCGGCGGTGCGGGGGCGGTGCGAGGCGGCGAGGCCTCCGCTGCGGCAGCTGGCGAGGGCGAGGAGGAGGGGGAGGAGGAGGAGGAGCTCCTGCTCCCCAAGGGGACTCTCGCGGCACGGGAGGCGCAGCGCGCTCGCCGTCCCGCCCGGCAGGGCTCCGGCGGCTCCGGCGGAGGCCTCGACTCGCGCGGCCGACACGTCCCCGACGCGCCCCTCGCACCGCGGCACGCGCCCCTGACCCGTCCCGGACGCGTCCCGTAGGCGTCGGTTCGCTCGGCTCGCTCGGGCCGCTCAACCCGCTCTGGGAAGGGTTCGAGCACGACGCGGCCGCGCTCGACTGCTCGCGGCCGCCGCAGCGCCGCGCGCCGCGCCGCGACTGGACCGGGCCGGAGCAGCGCGAGAGCGTGATTGACCGTTTCGTCACGGGCGACTGGGGCGCGAGAGCCGGCGGTGGCGCCGACGCCGACGGGGGAGGCAGCGAGTGCGGGTCGGACGAGGGCGGGTTTGAGGACCTCGAGACTGGCGAGGTGGCGGGCGAGGGGGGCGGCGACGGCGAGGACGACGACCCGGAGGCGGCGGAAGCGGCCGAGGCGGAGGCGCGCCGGCAGCGCAAGCTTCAGAAGAAGGTTCGATTCGATTCGGGGTACGACGACGGCGACGCAGAGGGCGGGGGTGAGGAGGGCGAGGAGGGCGAGGAGGGCGAGGAGGGCGAGGAGGAGGAGGAGGGCGGCGGCGGCGGCGGCGGCGGCCGTGGCCGCAGCGGCACGTCTGCGCTGCGGCCCGGGCAGGAGCTCTTCGAGGAGGAGGCGGGCATGGTGGTGTGAAGAGACTCTCTTCACACCTGCAGCTGTGAACAGGAGCTCTTCGAGGAGGACCCGTGGATCGTCGAGCAGCGCAGGCAGCAGGCGGAGCAGCGGAGGAGGAACCGAGAGCTGACTGAGTCGCTCGCCTCGCTGCCTCCGGACGAGCGCGCGGCGGTGCAGGGCTACGCGCCGGGCTCGTACGTGCGCGTGGTGCTCACGCAGGCGCCTCGCCACCTCCTCCGGGTGGACACGTCCACGGACACGTCCACGACCCGTCCTTGACTAGTCCACGGCGCGTGCGTCAGGTGCCGTGCGAGTTGCCGCGCAATTTCGAGCCGCGCTTCCCGCTCGTCCTCGGGGGGCTGCTATCGGGCGAGGAGCGGCTGGGCCTCGTCTCGATGCGCGTCAAGAAGCACCGCTGGCAACGAGGAGTCGCTCCCACGTCGTGCTGCAGAGGAGCTGTCTCTGAGCCTCCTCCGAACCGCCCCGGCGTAGGCACAAGAAGGTGCTCAAGTCGCAGGACCCGCTCACCTTCTCCGTCGGCTGGCGCCGCTTCCAGAGCCTGCCGCTCTACTACGTCCAGGACCCAAACTTGCGGCTGCGGCACATCAAGTACACGCCCGAGCACATGCACTGCCTCGCAGCCTTCCACGGGCCGCAGGCGCGGACGCCGCGGCGACGGCCACGCGCGACGGCCACGCTGCACCCGCCCCCGCCCCACTCTCCTCTGAGCGGGGGCCCCGCCGGCTCGGCTGCAGGTGCCACCAAACACGGGCGTGCTCTGCTTCCAGACGGACGCACGCAAGAGCTTCCGCATCTCCGCCACGGGCGTCGTGCTCGAGGTCGCGGCGAACCTCAAGGTGGTCAAGAAGCTGAAGCTGGTCGGCTCGCCGTTCAAGGTCTTCAAGAACACCGCCTTCATCAAGGACATGTTCACCTCCGCGCTCGAGGTTGCAAAGTTCGAGGGCGCCGCCCTCCGCACCGTCTCGGGCGTGCGCGGCCAGGTCAAGCGCGCGCTGCAGGCCGACGACGGCACGTTCCGCGCAACCTTCGAGGACAAGCTGCTCCGCTCCGACCTCGTGCTGCTCAAGGCTTGGGTGCCCGTCCCGCTGCCGACGCTGTACAACCCCGTCTCCAACCTGCTCGCGCCGCACGGGCGCGGCTGGCTGCGCATGCGCACGGGCGCCGAGGCGCAGCGCCGAGCTGAGAGACGAGTTCAAGAGACGAGTTCAAGCCGCGAGCGGCGCCTCCTCACTCACACTCCCACCTCCCGCCGCGAGCAGGTGCGCGCCGAGCTGGGCGCCGCGCCGCGCGTCAACGCGGACTCGCTGTACAAGCCCATCGAGCGCGCGCCGCGCCGCTTCAACAAGCTGGCCGTGCCAAAGGCGCTGCAGGCCGCGCTGCCGTACAAGTCCAAGCCGAAGCTCGACGCTCCCTCCGCCGCGAAGAAGCCGCGCAAGGGGTCGCTCAAGGCGCTGCGCGCCGTCGTGGCGGAGCCGGAGGAGCGCGCGGCGGCCAAGCTGATGCAGCAGGTGCACACCATGTACAACGAGCGCGAGCGCAAGCGCAAGCGCTCCATGGAGGCGCGCCGCGGCGCGTCGAGAAGGACGGCGTGTCCCGGACGAGCCTCCGACATGCCGTGGACGCGTCCCGTAGGTGCGCCGCGCCGCGCACGCCAAGAAGGCGGCGCGCGAGGAGGGCGAGAAGGCGGCGGCCACCAAGCAGGTGCGCAAGAAGCGGTACGTGAAGCAGGGCCTCGAGGAGAAGAAGCGCTCGCGCGGCGGGGCGGGCGGAGATGCGGACGATTGAGCGGTGGAGCGAGCGTTTTTTACCGGCGCGGCCCCGGCCGCGGGCCGGCGGTGACTATATGTCGCTTTTCGTTTCTGTGTGGTTTTATTCATTGGCATGTGATGCGGTGTTGTCAGCGTACGGGTTACTTCGAATTGTGTGATTGGATAGACGGCAATACAGTCTCATGGCTCATGTGCTCGCGCACAGATCACACGCACTGACATGGACGAGAGATACACGACTGCGTCACTGGTCCAACTCCACGCTGTGCACACACTGCTCGGTGCTCGCCTCACCCCTCAGCCTCACCGTACCCTGGGAGCTGGGTGAGCCGCGCCTAGACGACGTATGGCAGTATGAGTAGGTTGCCCAAGTTTGCAAAGACATGCACCCCGCAGTGCACGCGGTGACCAGCGAGCACCGCTCCTCGCACGGTCAGGATGCGACCACACGCGTAGCAGGCGCCGCCGGCAGTGTATCCGGCGAGTATAAGCGGGAGAGCTCGCCCACTGCAGTATCGCCACGCAAGGAGGACCTGCACCGCCATGCCGACTCGCACCGCGAAGAGGTCGACTGTGCGGCGCAGGCTCTCCTTGATAGGGTTGGACCAGTAGATCACGGAGGACGCAAGGACAGCCGTCGGCCCAATGCCGAACGGCACGTAGACGCCACGCCGGCACGCCTCGCTCACGCTGAAGCTCGTCAGCAGCGACGAGGCGAAGCATGGGTTTGCGAGACAAGAGCGCGGGCGGAGGGGCTGCCAGTCGGAGGAGCCGAGATCGGTGAGCAGCGAGCTGAGTCGGCCGATGGGCGGCGACTCCGCTGTGATGCGGGAACAGCGAAGAGAGCTGTGCTCAACACCGAGCGTGCTAAAACGAGTCGACAAAATGCTAAAAGCGAGGCTGGTGGCCAGGTTGAGCATGCCAGAGAGCGGTCCCCCTACACCGAAATGATTTAGGTGGTGAGTGTGCGCGCCAGTTCACGCCCTTTTCGTGTCGTGAAAGCGACTCCCATTGCTGCCACTCATGAAATCGTTGTAGGTATGTTGTTGGCAAATCAAGACACAGAGCTCACACAGAATCACAGCGGGAGGAAAGCGGCGAGTCGCAATTCCTGGGGTCCTTGTGGCGGGCCACCCTGAGAGAGAGAGATTTTTAGCAATACCAAACAACTCTAACACTCACACGTAATTTGGGGCCTGGAGCCCTGTTTGTTTTGTTTTGCCACCCTGTCCAGAGAGGCATGGATGCCAATCTGGGGTCTCTCGACCGAGTCTATGAAGCCCTGGCCGCCTCCCGGTGGTGGCAGAGGTTATGGAACCAAGCGACGGAGATGGTGCGGGGGTACGGGTGTTCCAGGGGGTCACGACACGCACCGACCCTTCACGAACCGAAAGGCTGCACCCGGGGAAGGCACAGTAATCCGGGCACGTGTTGGGCGCCCCATTCCGTTTAGGGCTAGGTCGGCTCAGGCCCCGTCCACTTCCCTCCCGCCTGGCGCGTGATGATGAGGAGATGCCACCCAGGCCAGCCAGGACAGGGGCGGGGGGCGAGGGCGGAGGGCGGGATGGGCGCCAAGCGGGAGGGAGCGAACGGAGTGGAATGCACAGATGGGGGATGGTGAAGGCGGAGGGGCAGAAAGGGGGGAGGGGGCGGCGGGAGGGCGGAAGTTGGCGTGGGTGGGCGGTGGGTGGTTCGGTAGGGCGGGGGGGAGGGTGAGGGGTGGAGGTGGAGAACGGTGGGGGCGACGCTGCGACCTTCATGCCACCCCGCGGTCGTCCCACTCTCGTCGTTCTCTCTCTTGTCGCTTCTTCCTCTGTCGCGTCGCTCTCCTCTGCCTCGTCCTGCGACGGCGCCGCCGCCTGCCGCTCCCTTGCTCTCTCGCTGCTCGGCGCAGCTCTGCCCTCCTCGCGGCGCATATTTTGGCCCCTCGAGTTTATCGAGCTCTCCTCACGCAAGGACGACTCTTCTGACGCCCACTGAACCAAGAGTCCTGTTTGGTAGCGCTACCCAACGCGGCCAAAGGATATCCACCTCGAGAACCTCGAGAACCTGTTTGGTAAGTCGCACGTTTTCTTCTCCGCCGGTGAGCCGGTGTGTGTGCCAGTCCGCGCCAGTCCGCGCCCTTGTCGTGCCAGTGTGCTGTGAGAGAGGCTTGTATCTTAAGAATTCTTCTCCGCCCATATTTTTCTTTTTTTGTCCTTTGTGTCCTCCGACGACTCCTCGTCCAGTCGCCGCGTGGCACGATGGTAGTCGCTTTGCTGCTGGCTGCCGTGCCTCAGCCACTGCCAGAAGGCTGCTTCATCCCTATGAACTTGAAGGCGACGCCAAAGGGTGAACACACGAAGGGAAGCTGGCGAGTGTGGGGCTTGTGCGCTGCTGGCGAGTTTGCTGTTGAGATGCAGCAGAGGTTTGATCCCGGCGGCAACTGGGGCCCGGGGTCGGGTCTGAATGCTGTGAAGATGAAGTGCACCGATGGCGAGATTATTTGGTCGCACGACGGCTTTTATGGTGACTGGGGGAAATGGACCTATTGCCCTGGCCGGGTTGCCTTTGACGGCTTTGCCATCAAGAACAACAACGACACTGCCGCCAATGCTGTGCGGATGTACTGCGGGTCCACGACTTCTCCCGACACGGATGCTGGCAGCGGTGATTGGTCGGATCAAGTCTCTTGCCCGCCTGGAAGTGCGATCTGCGGCTTCCGAATGCGACTCGAGGATGATCAAGGCGCGATGAACGATATTGAGATGCAGTGCTGCACGATGGATGGCCTGGAGAGATGCGATTCTCCGCCCTCACCGCCACCCTCGCCGCCGCCATCGATCTCTATAAATTACGCCGAAACAGCCAAACAAGATTCGGGATGGCCTCAGCGAGACTTTCACTACCTCGACCGACATTGCGTCGCCTGCGCCAACAGCTACGCGTTGCAGCAGTTCCAGCTCTTCGTGTACGGGACGGAGCCTCTTCTGATGCAGTACAAGTACAGATGCGCCACGCCAACAACAATCGGAGGTATGACAGACACCACACCTGCGCAATACGAAACGAGCAGAACGGAATCCGTCAGATACGGCAAAGTGTATGTCCGCCTGACACGTCTGGTGGTGGAGTGCGCCTCCGGGTCGGTGATTTCTCGCTTCCAGCTGCGCTTGGATGACGCTCCAGATGACGACCCTGGCGTACGCAAAATGTACTATGACTTCAGTTGCTCCAAGCCCTCCGCAGGTGACTTGGGAGGCTGTAGGGATGCGAGCACAGATTCGAGGGAGGATGGGACTGAAGGCGACGGCATCTTCAACTATCACGTCCTCAGTCAGCACGACGTGGCATGCGGGCCTGAAGAAGCACTCCAAATGTTCGTCTTGGACCGAGTTTCTAATGTCACAATCGCCTACCGAATGAGGTGCTGCAACCTGCTTCCGGATCTGCCGCCGCCGCTGCCGCCGCCGCCGCCGCCGCCGCCGCCAGCGCCACTCTTCCCGCCCAAGATCCCTTCGGACATGCCCCAGGCGCCTCCGCCCCCGCCGTCGACGCCGCCGCCCTCCCCACCTCCGCCACTCCCGATACCGCCGCCCTCGCCGCCACCATCTCCACCGTCGACGCCGCTACTGCCCTCGTCGCCCTCGTCGCCACCGTCGCCACCGTCGCCATCGCCGCCATCGCCGCCACCGTCGCCGCCGTCGTCACTGTCTATAGACGCTTCCAATAGACAGGCATTGGGCGACGGAGGGGCCGTGGGCACGGCCCAAATCGTCGCTGCGGTCATCGCCGGAAGTGTGTTGTTTGTGACTGCGGTCGCAGCCCTGCTGGCTCGACGATGCGTTCGCCGCGAGGTGCGCCGCGCCACAGAGCGGTCGACACGTAGAGCCCATGGAGACCGCCTTGCGAGGCGGATGAAGCAAGCGTGGGCACCCCCTCCTCCACATCCTGACGGAGAGACCAAGTTCGCGTATGCCTCACTACGCGAACTCGTTCTCGGCCAGCCTGCGGCGGCGGCTTTGGGCATCTGCCACTATTTGCGTGTATCGGAGGCACACGTTGCGGCCGGCTTGGCCGCAGGGGTCGAGTCCATCGTGCGTGAGGTAACGTCCCACGGCTCAGCGGCCGACATCGAGTGCCTCAACTACGTTCTGCACGAATCTTGCGGGTGCGGCTTCATGACCTTCCAAGACGGGCTAAAGCGGGACTGCGACGCCAAGGGAGAGCTCCTGCCCTCCCGCCAAGCCGACGACAGAAATGGAGGGCAGCGGCCGATGGCGATCGACGACTTTGTCGCGCACCCACACGCGCGCCAGTGCAATCTGACCAAGGCGCACGTGGTGGCGCTCCGCCTCTACACGACCGCCGCCTTCGTGTCGATCAACGCGCCGTTGCGCGACCTCGAGCGCTTCGCGAACAAGATGCCGCACCCGATGCCCGTGACAGTGTCGCTCATACGCGACGCGCTCGGCAAGTTGCGAGCGGTGGACGCGCGCACTAGCAAGTCGGCTGGCGACAAGGAGCAGGCACTTGAGCTCTACCGCGGCATGAAGAACGTCACAACTCCGAAGCGCTTCCTCGAGATCGGAGGGACCGAGCTGGCGCCCATGTCGACCACATCCTCCCTCAGCGTGGCAATGCGCTACTCAGCCAGCAAGGACTCGGTGTTGCTGCGCATCCTCACCGACTCGTTCATCTCGCGCGGCCCCGACATTTCCTTCCTCTCCGCCTTTCCTGCGGAGCAGGAGTACCTATTCCCGCCACTCACGTTCCTGCTGCCGACGGGCAACGTGGAGAAGGTCTCGCTCGGCGGTCAAAACTGGACCGTCATCGATGTCAAGCCGTACTTGTGAGCGACAGGCATCGCGACGAAAGCGAATAGCAGGGCGAGGCGAAGCCTACGCCATCGACATACGTACGCGTTGACGCAAACGACCCACACGCCAGGCTGCCGCACCCCGCGCATTCGCCCCCCACCATGTGCTGTCGCCTCGACGGCGACGCGCCGGGCGCCTAACCCCGCCGTCCGCACACGTTACGTACGTGCATGTCGCACGTACTGTTCAATACGTGCTGTCACCTCGACGGCGGCGTGCCGGGCGCCAAACCCCGCCGCCCGCACGCACGTTACGTGTCTCGTGTGTGTATGTAAACGTGCGCGTCTGTTCAATACGTGCACGTCTGTTCTATAAGTGCGCATACTGTTCAATAAGTGCGCATAGAAGACGGTGACCGTCGAGGAGAGGGGGGACGACACTGCTTCAATTTGCCGGTACCACAACCAGATGCTAGATGTGTGCTTGGTACCGCCAGTGGGCCCCACAACCCCAATAGTGTGCCTGCCTCATCACTCGATCGTCTCACAGTCAGATGCCTCTCTTTCATGGACCCTAGGCCCGATACCTGCCTGCCGTCTTGCGCACAGAGTCCGCAGCCGTGGGCGGTGGTGTGTGGCTGGCAGGTCTGTGATGGCTGCCCAGCGTGCAGCGCGTTGCCAGCGGGAATACCGTCGACTGGGTGGGGGCGCCCCTCTCGCCGCCCTCGCCGCCCCTCTCGCCGCCCTCGCCGCCCTCGCCGCCCTCGCCGCCCCTCTCGCCGCCCTCGCCCCCTCCTCCGCCGCCGCTGCCACCGCCTTCCCCGCTCTCACCACCCTTTGCGCCGCCATTCATCGTTGGCACAGGCTACTGTCGCGAGGTGGAGGGAAGCGAGGTTAACACCTTTGACGGCGGTTTCACCACCGACTGCCGGTCCTTATCCGATTGCACGGCGCTCTGCCGACTCAGCTTTACTCTCGCGACGAGCGAAGGCGACGCGGCTTGCGCAGCCATTGCGTGGTCCGCTAGCCCTGCTAATGACCATGACGGCTGCAGGGATGCGGGCCTTCCGCGCTGTGTGCGCTACCTCACCAGCTCGGGTCAAACAGCGGCAGGAGCCTCAGCTCACGCGCAGGAGTACACGTGCTACTCCATGGTGCCACCCCCGCCTTCCCCCCTTTCCCCCCCGCCTCTTCCGCCGTCTCCAGCGCCGCCTTCGATCTCCCCTTCGCCTCCGCCACTACCGCCGTCCGACACATGGGAGTGCTCAGCAGGGACACCGACAGGGATGGAGCTGACGCAGTCCGCCAGCGCCGGCGACACCGTGATTGTCGTCAATTGCTACGTCGTCGGTCTCCAGGTGGGTAGTATCATCACCCTGAATGAGGCCACCTACGAGGTGGCCGCCCGCGCAATGCCCTCCGGCAGGCGCCGCCTCGCCGCGAAACTGCCAATCACGCTGGCTACACCACTGACCGGTGACGCAACTTCTGGCGCTTCGGCCAAGGCCAGTTACCCGTCGTGCTTGCCGCCACCCTCGTGCCGGGCGCCACCCTGGTCGAGGTTCTGCTCGCCGCCACCGTCGTGCTTGTCGGGTTCCTTTTGCCCTGTCGGCAGCGTCTTGCACGAAGACCCCGAGCCCGACCAGATCGCCGCTTCCCTCGGCTCGATCTTCTCCGAGGGGGCACTCATTGTTCTGTGTTGGGGCTTGTGAGTGTAGAGTATTTTTCTGTGTTTTTTAGCCTAAATGATCTCTACTGCGCAGGATAGCATCGACGGTCCGTGGCATCGTGGGATAATTTATGTGTTCTAAAAGACGGCTAGTGCTAGTCCCCCCCATCGGGAGGACGACCCCGGCTAGTCGCCGACCACACCCACAAAGAACCCTGCACAAAGACCGCAGGGCGGGGACCTGTTCCTTTTTATCCCATCTCCTTGTAGAGGTGTCCGTTTTATTTATTTATTTATCAACGCGTCGGGCCGGGCGCGTGGTGAGGCTGTTCCTTGCTGCAGCGCGCCGGCGGCGGCGGGCCCCCAGCTCTCCACACGGCCGGTTGCCGCGTGGTGGTCCCGGCTACTCGCGGGCACGCCCTCGCGCCCCGTCCCTTCCCCCTCTCCCTCGGCTGCTTCACCGCCGCGCCCCCCTGCCCGCGGCGAGGGAGTAGCCGCAGCGAGGCAGCTCCTCGATGCCGCTCGCCCAGCGGACGGAGCCCGCGTTGACCTCGCAGACGAGGCAGTGCACCGACAGGTTCTCGGAGAGCGAGTCCTCGTTGCCAAACGGGTCGAGGAACGACTTTGAGAGGGCGAGGAAGCCGCGGAAGAAGACGCAGAGCAGGCCGACCAGCGGGATGGTGAAGACGCCGACCTTTGCATACAGCGCGAGGGGGGCGAGCGCGACGAGGCAGTCGACCAGGATCTGGACCAGGTGCACGTACGCGAGAGGCATGCGCGCGGCGGCGTCGTCGCCGATCGAGGCGCAGACGGCGCGGAGGGCGAGGGCCTTGTCGAGGAAGACCGTCTCCATGCCGGCGCCGCCCTGCAGCAGCGCGCCCTGCCGCGCCTGGACGAAGCGCGCGCAGATCCACTCGAGCACGACCTGCAAAAGAGGCGGAGGACGGGTCGGCGGCCACCAGGGACGCCTCACCAACGGGCGACAGCAGCGAGATGGAGAGGGCCGAGTGGCGCTGCGTCTCCGAGACGCGGTACGACTCGCCGACGAGCAGCTCGTACTCGTCGCGCGTCAGGTGCTCCCGCTCGCACAGCCGCGAGAGGCCGCGGTCCGTGCGCAGCACCGAGAGGGAGGCGCCTTGGGGCGTGTCCCCGGACGTGTCGTGGACGTGCTGCGGGCGGCGCGGCGCAGCGCCGAGAGTGCGAGGCGCCTTCGTCGGCGCGCGCTGGCCGGACCTGGCCCGCCCAGAAGAGGATGTGGAAGAGGCGCACCCAGCGAGCCATCTCGTCGAGCAGCGCGCGCGCCCGCTCGGTGAAGCGGCCCTGCTCGTCCCGCTCTGCGTGCGTGGCGAGCAGGCAGGACAGGTCGTTGAGCCGGCCCTGCACCTTGCGGGTGTTGCCCTTGTTTGCGAGCCAGAAACCGTACGACTGGGAGAGGAAGAAGGAGTTGATGAAGGTCGCGAACGTGAGCACGTAGCTCCACGCCCGCTCCAGGCCGAGCAGCTGCGCCACCGCCTTCTCATGAGGCACTCCAAACTTTGGCCAGTCGCGCCCGTCAGACTCCATGTAGTGGACCGTCGCAAAGGCGAGGACCATCGCGAGGCAGGCGGGCTTCCACGTGTGCTGCAGCACCGTCCCGTGATACTGCCGCCACAGCCACGACGCCTGCGGGTGGAACTTGGCAAAGAAGCGAGGCCCGCCGCCGAGTCGGGTGAAGCGGTCGATGAGCTCGTCGATGTCGGAGTCGTCCACGTGGCGCATGGTCTCGGCGAGGCGCCGCTGGGTGCCCCACTCGGTGCGGATGTCGGGCGTGGCCATTCGCAGGGTGGGGTGAGGGGCGAGGAGATGGGCGCAAGAGATGGGCGCAAGATGGGAGCAAGAATTTTGAGGCGGGAAAAATTGCGGACATATGGTACTGACCCGCCATAAAAACGGTATGTCGGTGGAGTGCTCTCTACTGCCGCGGCGCCCCTGTCGGTTCGGAGGCGCCCGGCGGCCGCGCGCTTGGTGCCGACGTCGACCGGCTGCTCTCGCGGCGCCGAGGCGTGCATGCAGCAGCTTCGGTCACGAGAGCGCGAAGTACTAGAGCTCAACGCCGCAGACTCGCCACCACCGCCGCCGCCGCCCGAGTCCGGACCGGATCCAGGTGGCTCGATCTCGCCGCCGCCATCGCCACCGCCGCCACCGCAAGGACAGGCGTCCGACGACGGCGAGCAGGGCACGGGCGACGACCACGAACCCGCCATCGCCCCGGCGGACGACGGCGCCGACGCCGATCCGGCAGACGCCGGTGCGGCCTTCCTAGACGCCCTTCCTGCGCCTCCAGAGCATGTCGACACCACGACGGATGAGTCCACCTCGGAGGGCGACGTCGACATCGACGAGGGGCCCATCTCCCAGCGCCTCAAGCGCCGCGATGGAAGCAAGCCCCCGCCGCCTTACAGTGGCCACGACGACGACGAAGAACCGTCCGACGAGGACGTCGGAGGAGAGAGCGAGGAGGGGAACGTGGCGGAGCAGGCGGGGGGATCGCAAGCCGCCAGCAGCTCCAACACCAACCCACCTCGCCAAACCTTCTCTTGCTCCATCTGCGCCCGAGACTTCAAGACAGCCAAGTCGCTCTGCACGCACTTCAAGACGCACAACTACACGCCCGTGGACCTCGCCTCCAGTGGGCTCACCAAGTGCGAGTGCTGCGCCCAGATTTGCTGCCTCATCCCCAACAAACTTCCGGATGGCTCGGGTGGCAACGGGACGAGCATGTTCTTCAACCACCTCTCGTCTCGCAACGACCCGCTGCACAAAGCCCACAAGGAGAAGATCACGCCGAAGGCCGAGTGCACCGACGCCATCGCCAAGGCACTGCAGCACGCGGCGCCGGGCACACCGGGCGCCAACCTGACCCACGCTGACAACCGTGGCGTCTCGGCTGCCACTCGCACCCGGCGGCTCGCGTGGGCGCCCGCCGTCCCGGGCGCCGCTGCGTCCTCTGCTGCTGCTGTTGCCGCCCTCCGCAACGCCACCGGCGTCTCGCTCGCTTGGAACTCCCCCTCGGGGGTGGCCGACACGATCAATCTCAACACTACGCCCGCCGCAGACTACGATCTCTCCATCTGCGACAGCGTCTCGATCGAGTGCCTCAAGCGTCTCCACCTGCAGAGCCAAGACTTCCCCGACAACAAGGAGTACCGTGTTGTGCGAGGCGTGAACCGCGCCATTCGCTCTCACCTGACAACCCTGTCTGCACGTCTCGCGCGCGCGTAAACAGGGCTCCAGGCCCCAAATTACGTGTGAGTGTTAGAGTTGTTCGGTCACGTCTCGCGCGCTGCGAGGTGTCTTTTGGCATATGAGCGCTGGCTAGAGACGCCAGGAAGCTCGGCTTCCATGCCTGCGACCGCGGGCGTGCGGGCGGGCACGCCAGGCTCGGCGACGCTCTGCGCGGGTCTTGTCGAGCTCGCGGCCCGCGACGAGCCAGCATGGCTCGTCGCTCGACGGCAGCCTGCTCAGAATGCTCTCGGCATTCTGCACAGCCTCGCCAAGCTCTCTGGGAAGGTCCGCAGGGCCAGGGCGGGCCGTATCGGGCGCGATGGCGCGCTCAGAGTACCATGCCTACGAGCTCTCCGGTCGGGTCGCCGGCAGCGGGCTCGCGCGGCGCGCCGCTCGACGGCAGGCTGCTCCCCACCCTTTCAACAGCATCTTCTGCCTCGCTTCTCTCGCTGCGACCGCCTCCGGGGGCCTGCGCCGACCGCCTCGCTTCGCCACAGCGCTGCCTACGACTGCGACACGCACGTCGGCTCGCCGCCCGCGTCGCCCGCAGCGGGCCCGCATAGCGCGCCGCTCGTCGGGGGAGTGCCAAGGAGGTTGTGGAGTGCAGGCTGCCTCGCTCAGACCGCCGCCGACGCGGTGCGGGGCCGCCGTCGGCGCTGCTGCCGGGCTCCTGCGCTGTGGGCTTCCGGGCTCGGCTAAAAAGCAAAGGACGGGCGCTTTTGATCGGCAAAGCAAAGTTGGAGTAACGGCGACCGCGTCGCCACAATGCTAGTCGCCTGTCGAGCAGCCTTGGCGGCGCGCATGCGCCGCAGGGTTGACCGACAGCCGCGCGCCTCGCGAGCCTCTCGCTCCACTCGCGGCACGACGCACCCCGCGCGTCGGTCAGCGCAACAGGAGTATTGCGACATGCTGCACAACGCCAAGGACAGCATTGAGAAGCTGGCGCCAGTCGCCCACCAGCGTGTCTCAGCACCGGGTGAGGGAGCCATGCTGCGCACGCTGATGCAGCACGAGGTCACCACCAATCAGGCCCTCACGCCACCGCACGGCCGCCCTCGAGCACCAGCAGCCGCGCTGCGCAATGCTCAAGCTCAGGAGGCCCCTCTGCTTCTCGCAGCTTTGTGCAGCAGCGCAGTGAGCGAGCAGCGCCACACCCGGCGGACCCATGCGCCATGGCGTGCTCAGCCAGCCGCGAGGCGGAGGCAGGCCGAGTGAGCGCGAGCCGCGCGGGAGGCCATGCCCCGCGCACCGGCGAGAGAGTGGCACGAAAGAGTGCAAGTCGCAAGTCGCGCTTTTTTGCGTAACGGTCAGCCTGTGCATTGTTATTTCCGAGTGCTGAATCGGGTCGCGCCGCAGCCACACCGACATGCTGCTTCGCACCGCCTTGCTAGTCGTGGCCGCCTCGGCTCAGCAGCAGGCTTATGTCGATCCGCACGGGGCGGCGGGCGAGCCGCTCGCGGGCGACCTCAACGGGGATGGCGTGCTGGACGAGTATGAGCTGCGGCAGATTGAGCAGGCGACCAAGTCGTTGACGGAGAGCTTCCGCGCGCAGGTTCGGCAGCAGCTCGCCTCGCAGTACGTGGCGCAGAAGACCGGTGGCTCCAAGCTGGCGGATAGCCGCATCGCCTCGCAGGTTATGCCCTCCGTCACACGCCCTCCGTCACACGCCCTCCGTCTCTCCCGCCGGTGACGGGTCCGCTGCGAGTGCACAGGCCGCCGGCCTGCAATTCGCCGCCGCAAACAACCAGCTGGAGGTTGTCGCACGGCTGCTCGCGAGCGGCGCCGACAGAACGCCGACCCGCGCCGCTCCGCAGCCCGCCGTGAGCCTTGCACGAGCTCTGCTGTTAGGCGCCGACCCGAACGCCAACCACCCGTCGGGGATGGGCCTCACGCCCCTGCACGCGGCCGTGGAAGGCGGGCACAAGGACCTCGTCGACTTGCTGCTCGAGCACAACGCGACGATCGACGCGCGCGCCTCGGACGGCTCGACGCCGCTGCACGTTGCGGCACGAAAGGGCCACGCCGCCGTCGCGGAGCTACTGCTGCGGCGCGGCGCGCCGGTGGGCCCATCCCCGCACGCGAGACGTGTGATGGACGTGCCGTGGACGAGTCAGGTACGGGGCGCCGGTGAGCGCCGCGGCGGCGGGCGGGCTCGCGCCGCTGCACCACGCGGTAGAGACATAGCCGAGATGCAGCCGAGATGCAGCCGAGATGCAGCCGAGATGCAGCCGAGATGCAGCCGAGATGCAGCCGAGATGCAGCCGAGGCATGGCTGGGCTCGGCGGCGGTGCTCCCTGACACGTCCACGACACGTCCCGCAGGCGGAGATGGGACACTCGGTGGTGGTGCAGTACCTGCTGGCGGCGAACGCGTCGGCGGACGCGCGAGCGCAGGACGGGCGCACTCCGCGCCACTTCCACCTCGGCTAGATCTCGGCTAGATCTCGGCTAGATCTCGGCTAGATCTCGGCTAGATCTCGGCTAGATCTCGGCTAGATCTCGGCTAGATCTCGGCTAGATCTCGGCTAGATCTCGGCTAGATCTCGGTAGGACGGGAGCACGCCGCTCCACTTTGCGGCGCGGGAGGGGCACGCGTGGGTGGTGGAGGCGCTGCTGGACGCCGGCGCCCGAGCCGAGACCTAGCCGAGATCAGCCGAGATCTCGTGATCTAGACACGGCCGAGACGTGGCCGAGATGTAGCTGAGATTGGGCCTAGGCAGAGCCGAGTTAGAGCCGAGAGCGCTGGCGGCCAGATGACGCTGCGGTCGTAGAGGCTAGAGTGGAGGCGGGCCTCGCTCAGGCGGCGCGGTGCTGTCGCTTCAGGCGCCGAGGCGGACCCGCAGGACGAGTCGTCAACGCGGCCGCTGCTCTGGGCGCATACGGCGGGCCACGACGAGGTTGCGAGGCTGCTCCTCGAGGCGGGGGCGGCCGAGGTGCAGCCCGAGGAGGAGGAGAACCCGCGCCTGCGAGGGCCAAAGGTCAAGGTTGGCGTGCAGTCCACCTCCTTCATGGTCGAGGGGTGAGGGCGAGGGACGACCCTGCCCCACCTGTGCTCCACCGGCCAGGAAACGGGCCCTACACGGGAGGGCACCGTCTTGTCGCCCCTCCGAGCCGAGTCTCTCCGACGGGGCCGCGGGGCCGCGTGCAGGGCTGGGCCTGTCTCGCTGTAACTAAGGCGGCGCGCGGGTATTGCGTTCTGTCTGCGCGTGATGTAGAGTCTCTCTTGCGCCTTGCGGGCCGTTCTCACCCGGCTGTCCGCACTCTTCCTCTTTCGAGCGAAGCGACCCCGGGTGTGTGTGTGGATAGAGAATAGAGTTAAGCCGTAGAGTATGTGCACCGGAGAGAGCGGCCCGGGGCACCTGGGCCCGGGGCGGCGTGGCGCGCGGGAGAACGTCCGCGCCCCGTGCGCCCCGTGGCCGTGCGGGACTTCCATGCCGCATTCGTGCGGGTGCGCCGCTGAGCGACGACCGACGAGCGGCAGCGCGCCAGGCGGGGACCGGGGGGAGCGGGGAGCGGGGTGTGCGAGGGGCGAGGCGCGCGTGTCGTGCCGTGTGGCGTGACACCACTCACCACCCTGTCCGCTCTGTCGTATGACGGCCAGGAGCTTTTGTGGACGCAGCAAAGGGTGACGGAGCGTGTACACATAGGACATAGAGTACAGTCCCCAAAAGCCAGGGCTATGTTCCACGCATCGCTGGCCCGTCCAGACATGCGTCAGCTCTCCCACACGGGTCCCCCGTCCAGACGAAATTCGCGTTCCATCCACCGCGCCACCGCGCCACATGCAGAACGATGCACACACATCCATGCACGGACGGCGAGAGCCGCACGCAGCATGTAACAGCATGCCATGGGCGAGGCATGGCCCTACCAATCCCGGCTCCCCACGACTGCCGTCCGACACGGGACAGGCTACCTCTGTCCGACTGCTACGTGCCTAAAAGACTACCCCGCCCCCCTCCCCCCTCGCCTCAGGCTCGCTCCCCTCGCCGCCCCGCCTTCTTGGCTACTGCTGGGGCGGCGTGCGGCGGCCGCTCCTTCTCATCCACCTCGTGCAGCATCGCCATGAACTGGTCGACCTCGTCGTTCTGGTTGAAGACGGGCTGTATGTGCACCTGGGGAGGGGACCAGGTCCCGGACGGGTCATGGGCGTGGCTGTAGACCGGGCTGCAAGCGCACGCGGTCGGGGAAGCTCTGTTGGCGTCCTCCCGGCGTCTACTCTCGGCCGGACGCGTGCGCCTGGTTGAGGAAGCGCGCGCCGCCCTTCTTGTAGTTGACCAGCGTGGCGGATGAGCTCTCGCCGCGCCGCACGCTCGCCATCAGCTCGGAGAGGAGCGCCTACGGGGCGGCGGCGGCCGCACCTCACCCTCGCCGCCCCAACGCCCTTCCCAAGAGCGCCGCCCCGCGGTCGCGCCTCGTCCGTCTCTGCGCCCTGCAGAATCGAGCTCGAGAGCCCCTCGACCTCCTCGAGGGTGTAGCCGCACATCTCGCACCTGCCCGACGGGGGGGAAGGGGCGGGGGCGGGGCGTCGCGTCGAGGCGCCACCACCTCCACCGCCACCAGTGGCAGCCGCCGCCTCTTCGGTAACTTCGGTAACCCTTCCCCCCCCCCCCCCCCCACCCCTCCCCCCCCGCAGCCCCCAATCGCCCCTCCCCTACGCGGGCCACGCGCGCGCACCACGGCGCGTTCACGTGCGTGATCGCGTACGGCGGGTGCGGCTGCGTCATCACAACCGCGTCCTCCGTGTTGTCGAGCGCCTCTTGCAGCGTCACGTGCCCGCCTCTCCGCAGCCGCTTCACCCGCCCCGCGCCGCGGCCAGCAGCGGCGGCCGGCCACCCCGAGGCGGCGGCGGCGGTCTCCTCCTCCTCGTCCGGGTCGGTCGACGAGCCCGAGGTCGAGCCAAACAGCTCCTCCGGCTTCCTGCGCGGGCGAGGAAGGAGGCGGGCTATAGTCGCGTGGCCCGTGGCCCGCCTGCCGGCTCGGCACGAGCGGCGGCGCGGGCGCAGGCGGCGTGCCTGTCGATCGGCGGCACCACGCCATCCGGTATGTCCTCCCCGTGCAGCACGCCGCAGTAGTGCGTCAGCTTGCCGGCCATGTCGCGCAGCGGGAAGATCTCAATCGAGTTGTAAAAGGGCGTGCCGTAGCGATCGTAGTTGACGACGCGAACCCTAGTGGTCTCGCCCTTCTCACTCGCGGCACGCATCCGCTCGACGAGCTTGGCCTCGGTGTGCGGGCCCTGCAGGAAGGAATTGCTCCGATTGGCCACCTCGGTGAACTTGAAGCCAGTCAGCTTGCTCCAGGCTGCCAGAGGGAGGCGCGTTCGGGTCAGAGGGGGAAGAGCCAGCGTCGGAGCCGGCGGCAGCGGGGAGAGGCGGCGGCGCGCAGCAGAAGCATCCTGGCGGCCTGACTTTCGCCCCTCTCTGCGCACAAGCGTGGCGGCGTTCCTCTCGCCCTGTGCGATGTGTGCGCCGAGCTCTGCGTGGCTGGTGCTCGCGCACCCTTGTTGGTGTGGACAATGTTGAAGGGCGCTGAGCCCGTGGTGATGACGCGGCACTCGTCGCTCAGCTGGAGCGCTTCGCTGAGCGTCCGTACGCCCATCTTGAGAGAAGCGAGATCAGAGAAACAAGGCGGGCCCCCAGCGGCTGGCCTGATCAGTGAGAGCGGCGAGCTCCTACAGATGAAGAAAGTTGGCTGCGAGAACCCGGAAACCGGTGGTGTCGCAGGACGAGGCAGAAGAGAACGACGCGACAGAGGAGGAAGTGACAAGGGAGAGACCGACGAGAGTGGGACGGCCGCGAGGTGGCATGAAGGTTGCAGCGAGAAGCGGCGAGAGACTGCGAAAAGAGATACGAAGAGGCAGACTCCCCAGGGTGGGCGACGGCTAGCGCACCACACTCCTCTCCTTAAAATCCCTGTGTGGTGGCGGCGTGCCGTTCTCCCATCCCTCCCTTGGGTTGTGTGTTTTCTTTCTTTCTTTCTTTGGTGTGTGTGGCCGTCGACTAGACGGCTGCGCGGTCGTCGGTCTTCAACATTATCGGCGCCACCGACCGTGATATGTCTCGTCCCGCAGCCCTCATGCACCAGGGCCATGCCCATGGGTGCAGTCATAATATGTAGACCTTCTCTCCCACAGTTTTGTCTTTTGAGCAGTAGGCCTTCTCCTTGCGCCAGCCGAGCGTGACTAATTTCTCTTTTTCGGGCAGCATGCCTAGGCGGGTCGCGCGATTTCTTTTCCCAGTGTGCCTGTGATAGTGCTAGCACGCGCCAGTTCGCACCAGTGTCGAGCCTGTCTGCTAAAAGAAAGAAAGAAAGAAAACGGCCTGCTGTGAGACAGAGTTGACTTGTTTAAAGAAAGAAAGAAAACGGAAAACCCAAGGGAGGGATGGGAGGACGGCACGCCGGTCGCCGCCACCACACAGGGATTTTAAGGAGAGGGGTGTGGTGCGCTAGCCGTCGCCCACCCTTGGGCGTCCGCCTCTTCCTATCTCTCTTCGCAGTCTCTCGCCGATTCTCGCTGCAACCTTCATGCCACCTCGCGGTCGTCCCACTCTCGTCGTTCTCTCCCTTGTCACTTCCTCCTCTGTCGCGTCGCTCTCCTCTGCCTCGTTCTGCGACGCCGCCGCCGCCTGCCGGTCCCTCGTTCTCGCTGCTTCTTGCGCCTTTCGGCGCAGCTCCGTCCTCCTCGCTGCATATCCTGGCCCCTCGAGTCTATCGAGCTCTCCTCGAGCAAGGACGAGTCTTCTGACGCCCACTGCGATCATTTGCCTCCAAGTCATATCGTTGCTCAGGTCCACTTCTCTCTTCGTACTTCGAACACTTGTGCCTTCACTGATGATGCCGGCGCTGGGGTCCCCTTCGGGTGCATCGTGACGGCTGACAACGGGATTTCCACTGGTTCGTCCTCCTCGGAGTCGTCTTCCCCCTCTTCCTTCCGCTCGGCTCTACGTTCAGTACGTTCGGCGTGGCTCACCCTCCATGCCGTGAACAGGCGCTTTATCCACCCTATATTCTTCTCTCGTTCCTCTGCCCGTGCCTTGGTCTTGTCGTTGTTTCGCACCCATGTTGACTTGCACCCCTCGTAAAATTCTTTTCCCAGGCCACTAGATCCGCTTGCAGCCTGGCGAGTAGAGGCCCCGCCCACCCAGGGTACCCCTCCGAGGGACCCATTGGGTAGTTCTCCCGAGGCCTCGCCGGGGCTCTGCCCCAAGAGACCTCGGGAGTGCCAGCCGTGCCTTACTCGCCACTCCTTTGCGCGGCTGGCCTGATCAGTGAGCGGGCGAGCTCCTCACAGAGATGAAAGTAGAAAGAAAACGCGCGCGTCGGCCTTCCGGCCCGCTGTGCGCGGGTCGGTCACCACTCCTTTGCGCGGGGAGGTCTCAGGGCTAGGCAAGGGAAAGAAGTCGGCCGACCCGCGCGATTTCTTTTCCCAGGCCACTAGATCCGCTCGCAGCGTTTACAGAGGCGCGGACCGCGGTCTCTCTCTCCTCCCGCGCCTGCGGATCTCGCACCCCCCGCCGCGCGCCGCCTCGCGGCACCCACATGACCCAGCCACACAGCCGCAGCGGCAGCGGCAGCGCCGAGTGTGCCGGTCACCCGCAAATCAGCGGGACCGACTCGCGCGCCCTCCCACGCCAGCCCTGCCTGGTCGCGAGCGCTCTGCAAAGCGCCAGTCCCTGATCCACACACACACACTGCACAACGGAGCCTGTCGTCGCGCGCGCGTCGCACCGGCTGCTGCGCGCGCAGCACACACACAGCGCGTGGGCCTGGGCGCCGCCACTGGATATGTGAGCGAGAACCCTCTCCGAAAACAGGGTTCTCGTTCCCTCGCATGGATCTTGATGCGCTGAGTGGCTTCAAAGGTGCGCGAGCTCTGCTCCCCGGCCTCTCCACGCCCGCCCGGACCCTTCCGCGCCGGCCGAGGGCCGCAGGAAACTCATGCCGTCTCTGCCGCCCGCGCGTGCAGACCCGATTGCAGCTCTCGACGAGGAGGACGCGGACAAGGCCGCCGCGGCGGAGGAGCAGGATGCCAGGGCCAAGGCAGAGATCGTGCACATCCGCGTCCAGCAGCGCAACGGCGAGCCGCGCGTCCGCGCCCGTCCACGCCCCCGGCTCGGGGTGCCGTGCGGCCTAAGCCGCTCGGCCACCTGCGCGTGCAGGACGCAAGTGCATCACGACTGTGCAGGGGCTCAACCAGGACCTGGATCTCAAGCGGATCCTCAAGGTCATCAAGAAGCAGCACTGCTGCAACGGGACCGTTGTTGACGCCGACGCCGAGGGCAAGAACATGGGCGAGGTCCTCCAGCTGCAGGGCGACCAGCGCGCCAACGTCAATAAGTTCCTGGTCGACAACGAGCTGCACCCGGCGGACAAGATCAAGATTCACGGGCACGGCTGAGGGGGGGTGGCGCGTCGCCGCCGGCGGGGAGCCCGCGGCCCTCTTCCCCCTCGGCGGTGCGGCTCTGACAGCTCGGGGAGTGCGGCGTGGACGGCGCCGCCGCGGCCTCTCGCGCCGGCCTTGCCCCTGGGCCGGAAGGAGAAGGGGACCTGGCGCTCACGCGTTGCGCACCCCGCTTCGAGCGAGGCGGGGAGCGCAGCAGCGATGTGCGTGCCGGTGTTACTCCAGGCGTTTGTGGCCCGTTTGTGTGGATCTGCATCTGGATGGATTTTGAGAGAGGTCGAGAAGGAGAGAAAGGGAACGAGATCGCGTGTACTCAAACGCAAAACGTCTCCGTGGTTTCACCACCCCTCGTAGGCTTTGCCTCTGACCGCCACCGTTCCCAGGCTGTCTAATGGGATGGAAAGGAAGGCTGGGCGAGCGTATAGAAGCGTGCTCGACCTCGTCGTGGCAACCTGTACGGCAGCGCTGGTAGGCGCGATGAGCGTCGTGCCACCTGACCCGAGACGGGTCGCAGGCGTCGTACCGAGTGCGTCGAGACCGTGTCATGATGTGATCTGCACGGGTGAGTCACGTCGGCGTCAAAGGAGCGACGTGCGACACTGGCTAGTGCCATTTCACTGTGGCACACACAGCCCGCGTTACAAAACCTTGATTTGACATTTGCGCCATTTTGTCCCTCTCGGTGCCTTCCAGAGGCAGCG